>NC_091948.1:11740328-11900328 GCF_041260155.1 Ptychodera flava
ATTGGCATCAAAACTAGTGAGACAGGGATACACGTCAAAAAGACTTGTTACGACTTTCAAAAAGTTCTAAGGTCGATATGACGACATTGTGACCAAATATGACACCTCGGTCACTCAAATGATTAGCGACAGCTTTCCCGGCTTTGACTTATTACACTGATTCATATACTGTATCATTTCATACACGATTTAGACAACTTTGGGACCAATCCTGACGGGTGTAGCATGCTAGCAGGGTACGCTTACCCATTCCGGACACCTGGTACCACCACTAACTATCAGTGGTTCAGGATGATCCTGCTTAAATTTGTAAATCACAAATGTCCCATGGACCTGGTAATGCATTACCTTGAATGGAAATGATTATTGAACCAGTTTAATGTCATATTGCATTCAAGTCCGTATATGAATAATTTGCCAACAACATCACTCACTGGTCATACCACATATGAAGACTATGTTTACCATGAATATACTGAATATTTTAGGATTCTTTTGGGAGTAGAGCAAGAAACATTAGTTAACTACACAGAACAAGATTATCAAAAACATCTTAAACTTACAGAGAGTGTCCATAGTGCGAAGTAATGTCGTACAGCTTCTTAATTCCATCGCCACATCTTGATGTCATACAATGGCTACATTGTACTTTTCATTAATCTAATCAGATTAATAATTTTGACCGGGTGTCACATTTTACAGTTGAGGAATTAAGAGTGGTACTTAAGGATGAATACTTTGGAGAGGTTCAATTTTACGCCCACCCTCCATGAGTACTGAAGCTTCCCTGCACAGTATCACGTCCAGTATTATAATAAACTATGATCAGGATAATTTGAATTGTTTGTATAAAATTTTTGCATTAATTAAAAGTAAAGTATGATTACTTGATCATTATAGCTAGTTGAGGAACAGTGCGTTGGCACATCTCTAAACTTTTATTTTGAAGAGCAGTCGTGCGTTAATAACAGCCACTATGTGCAAGTCTCATCGCATCCAATGCAGAATAAGAGCACGTTCACTCACCAGATTCACAGAGCCACTCGTCAGTTCTTGCCACTTACCCTTCAGCAAAAAGGTCACTCAAAACCTACGTTCTAGCTGTTTTTATCACTTGTCAATGGTGCAAACTAATAACAATTTTTGAAGGACAAAATTAGCTATGTCTTTGCATTAATCTGTTTTATAATTGATGTGAATCAACTTTACTAGAATATGGTGATTATGAGGGCATTTGTGTACAAGAATTTTTTTCTGTGGAATTTAACCCAAAAGTGTCATATCACTATGTAGTGTAGACTATGGCACAAGCTATGAGCAATTTGTTTCCCTTAGTGCATTAAAATGTATTTTAAAATATGTCAATGTGTTATACATATGAGTTTCCAAGGCTAACTATGAAACAATTCAGTTTAAAACCAGCTTACGTGACGTTATGCAGTATTCGCATATTATATCCGCGCAGTTCCGCACAAGGAATTAGGCTTTCGGAATAGAAAATTGAAAACTATTTTTCAGACACATAATTCGTGATGAGTAAAACACAGTTTGGGGTGTATCAGTGCACTATGTCGCTCCAGTCCGTGTCTTCAATAACACTTAGTCGTAGTCCTCGTGAAATGGATAATGACGACTTTTAATCTCCCTGCAAATGAATATAAACTGTGTTTACATGCAGCAGCGACGACAACAACAACAATACAACAACAATAGCCTCACAAATAACGATGACAATTGCATGGTTTAACGTTGAATTACATTTTAATTATTACTTGGACAGATGACTGAAGGCATAGTAAACTGAAGAAGTGGGCCAAAGCCCAAAAAGGAAACACTGTTCAACGTGTGAGCTTGTTTCAAACTTGGATACGTTGTTCATTTTTTAAAATTCTCATCTTCTTTGTTCGATAGTTTACAAAAGTAACGTTGACAGTTTCAAGTTTCCTAACCAGACTAAGTCTATTTTTTTTATCAAGTTATAAAATGTTCCACGGTCAATTATTTCGCTGTTTGCCAAAATTTTGATAAAAAACTGTTGCTGATGAAATATGATATCACTTTGGTCCAAAATTATGAAAAAAACGTACAGAAAAAATCACAGAAATTGGTAAAACATAGCATTAGACAATAGATTCTACTGCACGCTCTTTTTGGACAGTTTCATGGGACCAAATGAACGATTGTCACGCTCTGAACGTGTAGCCAAGTTGTCTGTATTTACACGTCGAATGCCTGATTGATTTTATGAACCAAATCACCTTCTTAAAAATGCGTCAATCCCTAGCTTCCTCTGTATTTTGAAAGCAGGGATAAACATAAGACAATTTTCTGCTTCCAAGCTTAAGGGATCAGAACGCGCGATAAAACCGGAATAAGGTTACCTATGAATCTACCCTAATTGTCTTTTTGGCTTGCAACGCTGAACGTGCACATAGCATATTTGCAATCCCATTGTTTAATGTTATCAACAATGACTGCATGTAAACTCATCAATTCTAAGGGGTGCACTCGGTAGCATAATGTATACCCTTTTCAACAATATGGTTCGGCTCAATACTAAAACTTACCAATATGGCAATTGTAGAAGTGGGGAAAAGGATTAAAGCATGGCAGTAATTTAAAACCTTATATCTTGACTGACCAATTACAGAAAATTTGAAGAAATAAAGAAATTAAGGTATGTCGAACATTTTTGATCATGTGAGCACACAGTAAAGAGGGCTGTCTTTGACATTCTTACCGAAAATGGTTGATCGCTGTAATGAACAAAGTGTATTGTCAACTTACTTGGTTTACCGCCGGTTTAATAGAACTGTTGTCGTGCACATATTGAACTTGATGATGGTTAAAATTAGATACGCCGATTGTTTTGACGAGTCCGTCATCCACCAGTTTTTCCATTTCCTAAATATTTGTATTGCTAGATAGATAGATATGCTTACATACATACATACATACATACATACATACATACATACATACATACATACATACATACATACATACATACATACATAAGCAATGCATTAATTGCTTCGCTTCAATAAAGTTTGTGTACGATGTGTGATAGTGAGTGTACGAGCGTGAGTGCCTCACGAACTCTACAATTGCGCGATGTACCATTTCGTTCTCTATGTGAACAATACTTGTAGGGAAGGTATGAAGAACAAGTCCAGTGCTTTTAACAGAACAAATGCTTTGATCAAGAATACAGGTCAGAGATGCATGACGTACAATTCATCGTTTCTCGACCTCAATCGCTTGGCATTCATTAGGATCGCAATGGAGTCTGTCTACTATGACTGAATAGACCGAGAGCTGAGCAATTTGATTCGCATCAATTCAGAATCAGACGCTGAATAAAAGCCGAACATCTACGTCATTGTCAGTAAGGTTGAATAAAATGAAGTCAACAAACTGTTCACTGAAAGGTTATGTCCCGTCCTTGTGCTTCGTAACTCCGTTTATTTTAGTTCGATTTTACTAGTTCTTCGGGCAGAATAGGCAGTATGCGCCTCGAAATTGAAAGGCTTAAACATTTGCCCAAACTTTCCTCAAGGCATCTTTCAACTGTTCTCTTTGAAAATTAGGAATACAAATAGGGGTCACCTTGCCAATTTGGTACTAGAGAAACAAATTACCCAAGATTTACCGTTATTTAAAATTCAAAATGGTCGCCATCCCTGTGTTAACTCTGTGGAGAAAAAAATTGAACGTTCGAAAAGCTAAGACAACGCACTCTACTACGCGCGAGTCCACTGTAATTTCGTTGTGCTGGCTGTTAGAAAAATGTAACACTGAATACGTCCTTGCCATATTTTTAATCGAGATATACGACGTTCAACAATTAAACCATAAAATAGGGAATATAAATTTGTTTGGTAGGAGGCATCATTATAGTGTATACTTGACATAGCATGTTTGTCGACGGAATCAGACATTTCAATTAACTCAACATAAATTGTTCAGTGGAGATGTCAACTTTTAATAATAATATTTCGATGAAAACTTTCAAAATCTTCTAATCTTTGACATAGTATTGAACATAAACCAAATACAAAGAAAATGTTAACATTTATAACCATCAGAGATCGAGAACTATTTAAAATGGGTGCACGTGTAAGGTCTCATTTTTTAAAAAACATAGAACATGTTTTCTTGACGTGAAAAGTGAAATCATTCAAACTCCTTCTGGCAACAAAACTAATCTGGTGACATACGGAATTTCAATTCGAAATGTTAATCCTTCTTTCAGGGAAAAATGTTGGTTGCAAACCCATATCTCGACAACCCTTAAAAGAGAAGCTAAACAGGACCAAAAGAATATGCAGTCTCGCAAAATCTGATCGTCACAGGGAGTGTCATACTCGGCAGGAGGATAAATAGTAAATCCTTGTCTAAGCAACATGATATGTGTGGCGTCTGAGATCCGTGATACTTCAACCCTCAAAACGCAAGCCTCCGGTGATCTTTCACAAAATGGATATGTTGGCTTCCTTTACCTTTAGACGGCTTCACAACACAGGCTCAAAACATCAAGGAAAGGGTTTGTGTTCAATGATATGTCAAAGATTAGAAGATTTGGAAAGTTTTCATCGAAATATCATCCGTGAAATATGCTTCTTTCTTTCCCTGTCGTGCATTGTAAACATTAGCTGGCTTTTTGCCAAATGGTCATGGCGAGGAGCACAAACCATATTAAACTCGCTAAAAAACCGTAAATCTCCTGACAGAACTGAAAGAGAATGATGATTCAGCCAATGTTCATGTTTCCATGTCTATTGTTCCCGCTTTTCCTTCCATTTCTTTTCAAATTTTCGCCAACTGGTGGCGTTTCTGAACTCTTTGTGTCAGCCACGTTTGCGATGCGCTGGCATGGCCATGGCCGGGAGTAGAGAAAGATAACAAAGATAGGGAATGTATTTTCCGTCGCAATCGCCTGTTAACAGTCACCACTATCTTGTGTCAACATTTATGCAATGCACTGTGTATTGTAGAAACACGATGCCTTCAAGCACAAAAGTAGGGGTGCTTGGCGCGAATCGTGCCAGTGTACACGCATTGACTGGTCTGAGAATCTCCTGAAACACAGTCCCTCCACATGCACATGGATCGGAACAAAGAAACAGCAGCTGTTTCTGTTTCACCAGGTAGTACTAGTAGGCAAAGGGAAACAAAGCTGTCTGGGGCAACTCTCATACCCTAGGGAACGCAAACGTATGCCGAATATGGCCAGTCAATATGTGTTTTGTAAGATACCCGAAAAATCGAGATGTTCCTTAGCTATCATTGCTCGTCTCGGTTGCAAGCGGTTTTGAATGTGCGCATGCGTAGACGGCACTTTAAAATTTTCCCGAGTCAACTATTTTTCCGAACTGTTAACCGGTTAAGAGTTTTGGAAACTGTGAACTAATAACTGGCTTCTTACATGCATCAGCGTCAAAATGATGTATACCACGTGACCGTACACAAGGTTACTCAACAGTAAAATGACTGTGCCGTAAATCAAAGTATCGCAAAAAAGCTACAATAAGAATTAAAGCATTCGTTCTTTTTACGGGGAGGGGAGGTCGGTGGAAATCAGGGGGCCTGACTTTTACGAAAACCGTTTTTAGGGGGGCGTCAAATTTTATAATCAGCGATTTCGGGGGGTCAAATTTTACGAAGGTTTTTATGGAGTTATGGCAAAAAATGTTGATTCACAATACGTCGTACTCTATAAGGAAACTATGGACATTTTTTGAATACAAAACTAATTAAATCTGTGTATTTATAGATGCTTGATTATTGATATTAGTGTACATGATTAGACTAGGATGATTACAAGTCCATGTGTGTGTAAGAAATTTGTTTTTGGAATTTCATTGAAATGTTGATTCTCTATACATTGTAGTCTATGAGGAAACTATGAATATTTTTTAATACAAAAATAGCTAAATCTGTGTATGGACTCTTGATTATTGATATTAATGTCCTTCATTAGACTAGGATGGTTACAGAAGCATGTGTGTGCAAGAAATTTGATTTTGGAATTTCACAAAAATGTTGATCTACTATGCATTGTGGTCTGTTACGAAACTGTGAATAATTGTTTACGATACAGAACTAGCTAAATCTGGCTTTTATAAATGTTTGACATTTGATGTAAATGTACGAGATGAGAATATTATGTTTGAAGGAGCAGATGTGAAAAAATATATTGGAATATTATGTTTAAAGGAGCAGATGTGAAAAAATATATTGGAATTTCACCCAAGTGATAATTTGTAAAGTTCAAAAGGATTCTTTGAAAGTTCAAAGGTCAAATGAGAAATTATATGTCAATTAAGATATTATTGATATGGACTGTGACATCGGGGGAGGATCGCTGTTTTAGTGCATGAAAATTGGAGAGGGTCACACTTTTGGTGGACCCAACTTTTCACCCCGGGGTCATAGGGTGCAACGGATTAATGAATCAAATCTGATTAAATTTATTTGCGGGGGCACATTTAACAATTAACAGACAACAGGGAAACCAATCAATGAAAATGGAACATATAAATCACCACATATGCTTTTATCCAGGACACACATTGGTCCATAATTCAACTCTTGGTGTTGTATATCGCACTTACTTCATTGTGGTTTAATTGTTACACGGGCATTCCCTCTTATTCACTGCCCGCTGTGTACCTGAGGGACTGTGGTCGTACATGTACATGTATGTAGAACATGAGAATAGTATCATTACTTCATTAGCTTAACATTTGCATGTTATATTTGGCAACAGAAGACTCTAGTTTAATACATACAGTGTTTGAAGTGGTATACTTAGCAGACAATAAAAGTTGTCAAAAGAAAACGTCGGTAAGGGGTTGTTAAGTGGTGTACTTTTTGGAAGCTTAACCTCAATATTCTGAAATGCAATGTTATTTCCTTCACCAACAAGAGAAATCTTACTTTGTACGATTATTCTATCGATGGTTGTCTGTTCAAGAGAGTGTCTGAGATCAGAGACTTGAGTGTTATATTAGTTTCTGATCTATCATTTAAAAGGCATATTGAAGAAATGTGTAAACGACCTTTCAAAATACTCGGTTTGATAAAGAGATCCTGTAATACATTTTTCTTCTCCGAGAGCTTTGACATCCTTGTATGTATCTTTAGTAAGTAGCAGATTAGAGTACTGCTCTGTGGTCTGGTCTCCAAACTATCAATATTTGTGCGACCATGTTGAGAAAGTTCAAAAAAGCTTTCTGAAATGTATGTGTCTGAAGTTTATTGGGTACCATAATAGTGATTACAAACATCCCTGTAAGCATTTTAATCTCCCCTCTCTCTCGCTTCGGCGGAAGGTTTTAGATCTGACTTTTTTAAACGGAATAGTTTCAGGGAAATTTTCTAAGACGCCCCAGGGCCCCATCTTTATTTCAAGTTCCACGTTGCAGGTTGAATCTTAGAAAATATGCTTTTATCCCAAGGTCTATTACACTATGTAATGACATTTCTGTGGATATTTTTTTACCTGGTACTGCTTTTAAGACGTTTGTGTCCAGATATTTTTATTCTTAGGGTCCTTTCTGTGCATATTTTTTTTATTATTTTTGTTGATATTGTACTATTTGCTTGTTTTGTTTGTTTGTATTTATTTTCTCGGAGTCTGTTATTGGGCCTTTGGGCCTGTTGACCCGTCAAATAAATAAAAAAATAAATAAATAAATAAATAAATAAATAAATAAATAAATAAATAAATAAAACATGAGTAGAAGATGATTAAATAACCAAGGCCTTCGGTATACAAATGTAGGTCAGGTCACGATACTTCTCTGAATTCTTCTCACTTTGACATCAAGAGATAGACAGTCTAGCATTTGCTGACAAAAAAGTCATCTCCCGGTAAACTGTCCGATAATTATCAACTGTAGATACTACATGAAAAAATATTGATAAACTAAGGTTCTAAAATTCAATAACTCTAACATGCATAAAGTGTATATGTACATACCTTGGATACACATCCTTTTTTCTTTCGCTTTTATGAAGCACATTTGCAAGATTTCTCTAACCTCAATGCTAACACTGATGTACGCAACCGGTGCACCATTATTTTAATCAGCGTTGGTGGACAACAATGGCATAGAAGGCATATACACATGTTATTATTCTACGGTACGTTCCATCAATGAATACCATCTGATCTGGAATGGACTCATGTACACAGTCTCAAGAGCTTGATCATTTACCGGTGATAAAGGTCGGTATTGGACAATGTTTTAAAAGGTCACTTTTGATCATTTTATCCAAACTAATTGCACTATTCTTGTTAAGTCTTGTTTGTTCTTTATTTGTTCTTTGTAGGTACTTTATATCTGCAGTTGTAGGATAGTGCTGTCTGTCCTTCATGACTAGTACTGCACGTCGCTTTTTTCGCCCACTCACTTATTTCCAATCTTTGAATGGTATAAGACCTTTGTACTAGCTGACTCACCTCTGGGCATATTTCGCTTTACTAAGGTATTCTTCTGGATCCATCAATTGTGTCCTGTAGACGAACAGGGCACGCACAGTAGCTTGGTCCTTCTTTGAATGCAAATGACTAATGTGAAGAACGAGAGATAGCTCTGGTTTTAGTCTGTAGACCAGTCGAGTATCCAGCTGGTACATTTCCACATTCACAGTTTTGTCATTTGCCCACTTGATATTCCCACAAGTCGGTATGTTTCCCAATATCACGTAGAGTAAGTGACGTCAAGTGCTTCTTTATCAAACATTTTTCACTTTCCCTTTCTAAAACAAAATCTTGCTGCTAAATTTGGAATGTAAACACTTATTGTTCTATTGATAATTACATAAAGGGCAGATGCAATTTGGCTTTGAGAAAAATGCTTTTTACGTCTTTAATGAGATCAAATGTAAAACAATAACAGCAAAGGATATTTATCTGTCTAGAGCAGAATTCAAACTTAGTTATGATAGTTTTCCATCAGAAGGGTAAAATTAAATGTATATTTATTATAGACAAACGCCATTCACTACAATGGTTTTATAGCTGCCTGAACTGAAGAATGCAATTTTAGTTATGGTACGAATATACTTTTGGCTGATGGGCAGCATACACATTTCATGGTAAAAAATTTTCTAACTCAAGAGAAGATGTTAATTTAACTTAAATAAGCAGTATTGACGGCAAATTGGTATTTAACTGGTAGGCAGGTTTCCTGCCGGGATGGAGGGTGTATGCAACTAAATAAGTGGAACAGAATGCTAATCTGAGTATTTTGTTAAAACGTACTTTTCTGTATTGGGCAGATATCAGTTTATTGTCAATAAAAGCGCCATTTAATAACAAGAGTATTTATCAGCGTATAGGACAGCATGTAAATTAAGTGAAGCTTTCTGTCCGGATAGGTTTATGATTAATGATATATTTGCGTCAGTCCTATAGGCAGAGAAGTGTGTTTTTATCATAATCAAAGTTGTTCTGTATAATCTACCCCCGGGACAGATAAAATAGCCATGTTTCCTCCAGAAACTAAAAATCCTATTCTGTCAATAAGATCCTAATGTACTCCGTTTGTTCGAGAAATAATCGCAAGTTTAATGAGTCGCGTATCAAATCACAGATCGTTGTTTAGGATAGAATGCGCCTCGGGGACAGATATTCGGACTCTCAAACTTTAACGTGTTTGGTCTACCATACGCGGGACTCGTTTTGAAGATGACTGAGTAAATAAATTTTCACCGGCGTATTTTTGTTAAAAGTTACGATTTTTTCCCTATAGAAGTTAACACAGGGACGGCAGTCATTTGTAATTTCAAGTATCGGTATAACTATTGGGTCATTTTTTTCTCTTGTGTCAAGTTGTGAACGCTAGTGCTAGGCCCTGCTTTTCATTCATCATTTCGGAAGGGAATGTTTTAAAGTTTCCTAGAAGAAAATTTTAGCAAACGTTTGAGTCTTTCAAGTTTATGGCGCCAACTACCTTACCAATTGTCTTCTTTGCGAGGACAAGGTGTCGGCAGCTTGTACATTACCCTTTCTGATACTTGCTCATGTTTTATTGTTGCTTTAATTCCGCTCGATTAGATATTCATACAAATATGTATCTAAACCAGACCTGAAGATATAAGACTGACACAGATAGATTAATTAAAGGTCATAATCTGATTAGCAGTGGGTATAATCGTTTTTACTGTAGCAATCAGCTTATCTGAGGCTTCTTCTCGTGATACACAAACATGGACATGCCCACTGGCTATAGGATGACTTATTATAAACTGATAACACATCCTGTGTGAAATCAGTATCTTCAGTCTGCCATTGAATATTAACTGCAATGTACTGACCCAAAAAAATATGGAAAAAAGCAATTTGACTCTTGTTCGAATTCGATTTGTGTCGTATATAACACGGATTATTTACCCTCTTGTTCAGATTGTACACGAAGATCGTTTCCTCCTGAAAATAACACATTGGTACTGATGCCATAGGGAGCTGGAATAAAATATAACGAAGTTGATTCACAGCAACCGATTGCACTTCAACGGCGTTATAATAATTTCATCACAATTACATGATGTTATACACATCACGTTCGCAATAGCAGCTAATCCGGCACCATTATTTGAACCCCCTCCCTAGGACAATAAAAATCAGGACGAGATTTTGTTGTTGTTGTTAATCATTTTCACTTTTATTTGTCAATCTATCAAAAAACAGCCGGTAATTGACGTGTACACTGAACCACCCGACGCCGTATGTCTGTGTTCTAAAGTCGTGTGGGGTCGCCACTGTCTCCCTTTACACGCCCAACGTCTGTCTTGTATTTGAGTGTGTTTCAGAACCTGCAATCAGCAGGTACGAGTACAGTTTGGAAAAATCTTGAACTGTGATAGAAGAGGTATTGTTATTTATTCGTCGAATGATCGCCGTCAAAATTTGCTTTCATTTGTATTAGTCGGCATAGGTACAGCTGATGAACACGATGCCGCATACGTCATAATTTGCATTGCGCCGAACTCTCTGGTATCATGGCGGGACGATTCCACACGAAAGTGTGACGCCTCTTTTCTGCGCATCATACAAGAATTAGTATGGCAGGTTTCTCGCTGACAGATGTATGTGGAAGATGATCTTGTCGTCGTGAGAAGTGATTTTGGAGTAAATCTGTGAAAATTCAACTGAAGATACTGGTGAAGTTCTCAAATTGTCTAATCATCCATCATTAATGATGACGTCGGCATCAACGGATACTTCGCTATATAATATGTATTTTGTGCAGACTGGGGGCTGCATTCACAAACACCTCTGGAGGAGGGCTGGAGAATGAAAAAAGGTTTTCTGATTTTTTTCAATGTCTCCCTAACAAACCCGTTCAAATGCCCCTTCTGATTTGCTATAATTTTGAAATCCCCTCACAATAAACTAGCCTGATTTCGGAATGTACAGATTTTGTCGGTCTGCGTATGTGTTTTTCTCTTCCAGGGAAGGAGGGCGCTGTTTTGACATATTTTTCTCACAGGAAAATTCTCTCTTGTAAAAAAGGACAAGAGCGACATGAAAAAGTTTGGAAACAGGATGACTTCCCTCACCTGTCAGGAAAACTTGACATAATTACCTCGTCTCTATAAAAGGGACATTAACTGTGACTTTTGGCGAATTGTTCAGTACTTTTTTAATTTTCGTGTATCAACTTTTCTACTCCCCACTGCATGCTAAAATAACAAAATATTCTCTGTGGTAAATACACTGTATATGTGTAAAGACCGTAATTATTGTTATGATGACAAAAAAGTCTAGTCCGGACTTTAATTCAATTTTAATTAACGTTCTTGTTGACACAAAGAACAAACAGGCTGAGGCAGTTCCATGGGATCTGGGTTGATACTTATGGGTGTGAGAAAATACCTTTATGTTTGTGTATGTATTCTTTACAATAAATTCAAAACAAATTATTCTTGTGACTTTTTTTACGTAAGAGACAACCCAATACATATTTTATATCAAGCAGACTTGTTTCCTTTAAGTCAAAATATTCTTTCAAATGCCCCAACATATCCGTGATACTTTAAAATACCCCGACAAGTCTCTTGCCCCCTCCTCCAGGGATGTTTGTGAATGCAGCCTTACAGAAAAGCGCATGTAATTTTACGAACTCGTCCAAAATGCACAGCCAAAAAGTGGGTAGGTACACTGAGAAAATGCTAATGATTTTCCTTTTAACATCAAAGTTGATTGAAAGTAAATGTATTTAAACCCACAGAATATGTGTTGTTTCGTTAGTCTCCGTGTCATGTTGATTCATCGTTCGGGCAATTTAGTTATCATGCACAGGCGCTCGATCTCTGGGTATAGATCGATCGATTTTCAGCTCGCTCTATCTATCCCGTTAGTCGATATGCTTGCCACTGCAATCTGAGCATTTAGGTTGCAGTGGTGGGGGCATACTGACTAAGGGATCAACAGATAGAGCAGAAAATCGATCGATCTAGCAGACTGCCCAGCGAACGAGCGCCTGTGATCGATCCCGCTGACGTAATCGTGCTCTTTGCCAAGTTATTCGTCTGGTGCGGAATGCAAAAATGCCAAAATCACGCAAAATGCAACACCGTGGCATAAACACAACATACCTGTTTGGTTTTTACAGAAGGATTACTGGTAATTTTGCGCTTTCTACTATCTATTCTCCTTGTTTTACTGCTATTATAAAGCTCTTGACCCGTATGATTGCCTGTCGTGAAAGATCTATGTGGTCTGTACACGCCGCGACACATCGTGTCTCGTCGATTGGGAGAAAATGACCTCTTCATTCTGCAAACGATCGTATTTTCTAAAGTGCGACCTCTTTGTCAGGTTTTATCAACTACTTTCGTCTTTTTTTTCAGCACTTTCGTTTTCGTATGCACCAATAATGAAAATGCGCCCTCTATAGAAGATTCTTTCTTTTTTATCATAATCAAACGTAAGAGGCGCTCTTCAAATATTTGGAGTGCGCCCTCTATATAAAAAACTTTATATTCTTTCCTTTTTTATTTACATCAGACTTAAGGGGCGCCCTTTACACTTCTAACTTCCAAGCGTCAGCCTAATTGATAATCAAAACATTCCTAGGGAGTAAATTTGCTGACGCAAGGCTGTAGCCATCTTGGTACGACAAACGCGAAAACTGTGATGCCTGTATTGTATCGTGTGAGGCAAAGCTAGTTTACGGGAAAATGAAGAACTTTTATATAGTTTTAGGAACATTGCTGTTATTACATACCATTAGTTCAGAAGCTGGCCCAAAGTTGAACAGATCATCACGGGAAGACGATGCGACTGATGTAGAGGGTAAGACAGCGGACGCGGAGCAATCGACACAGAAAGCGGAAGAACCGACAAACGAAAGTGATGAAACACAGGAAAATGGACCTAACATTTCCACTAACAAAACCGGAGACCCATCTGGAAATAATTCGGGCAGCACGATACCATCACTCTTTAATACGAATACTGATGTAGTAAAACGCATGATGTACGTGCTTGTCGGAGTGACGGGTATTGTCGTCGTGTATTTTGTTTTCAGGGCGGTTCGGTACGTATGACTTCTTACATCTGTACTAGAACTACTAATAATTATAATGTGTACTGCACACTGCAGCCAAGGATTACTATACTCCAGGCTTTCACTTTCAAAGGCGTTACCCGTCGTTGCTTTGTCATAGTCTGCTCAGATTCCCCGACTGTCCCTACACACAGTCTGCGAAAGTGCAGCAGAGATGCATAGGCCACGTATGACGAGCTGTATCCTTTGTGCAGCGCAGTGTAAACTGTCTGTGCGCTGAAATGGACACGTGTCCGTCGTTGTGGGAATGTCATATGTTATTTATAGACATCCCAGGAAATGAGCCTGTTGAACCGTGATTAGATGCAACCGCATCCCCTGGGCCCTCGCCTAGAATTGAATCACCAATTGCAATTTGACTATAGATTGATTCTGAAAAGAATGATAAAATTAGGTCTGTTATAGTGATCATAATATTTTTATATTGTTAGAGATGGTGACATGTGAACAAGCCAATAGACTCAGTCTGTTGCATTCTGCATTCCCTGTCAAGATGTGATGATTCAGTTCTCACATTTAAAGCCCGATGCGGACTTAATCCAAAAATCTAGCAACATATATATGTAACGATTGCAATTTCAAAGGAGAACAAAAGATAGAATCACCTCATAATCTTCTTAACACCGCAGTTAATCCAGATCCCAAGCCTTTTCGAGCCGGGGGTTTAATGTGGTTAGAATGGCTAGAGCGTAAGTTAAAATTTTAGAAAATTGTGACAGTTTTTTGCTGTTTATATGACCTCTCTCTGTATAACGATAGACATTAGAAGCGAGACTATTATCTATGGTCTTTCACCATTGCTCAACTCACACATCCCTGACATAATTTTTGAAATGCAGGAGATAATGTGGTGAGGTTTCTTGATACAGTAGTGGACAGACAATGGGTTGACATGTAAACAGATATCAGTCACCTGACATCACGTAGGTCACTGACTCACAGTCATGGGGCCAGTAACTGATCAACAGCTACTCACACTATATACATTTACAGTTTATGCTTGCACAGAAACAGTAAAGATGCAACTTAAATTGCCAAGTAGCATACAGAGTTGTAATTACTCTTCACACATATCTGTGAGCTTAGCTGGTGTCTTGTTAACGTCTACAAAGGACTGCTGTAGGAACATATCAAGAATTGACAAATACATAGTGGTAACACAGTGGTTTATGCCCATTGTGTTGGCAGCATTTGGCTCAAAAAAAGCCGTTCACAATGTTACTGAGTGAGTGCCAAGTTGGAGAGGTGACTGTATTTTGTAAATTGGTTTCAATGTGTTATGTAACTTAAAATACCTATATTGTTGGGGTACAGTAGAATGTGCAGTGTAAAAACACATAATCTAGTCATGTGATGCATGTAACCCTTTCACCCCCATAATACTCTCTAGAGGTCCAACTGTACCATAGAAAACAATGGGATTGGTTCAAACCACGGTGGTGAAAGGGTTAAACGTAAACCCTAAAAAAATAGTTAGGTCTATGAATTAAAGTATTATGCATCAGTCAATGGTATCCCTAGAGGGCTACCCCAGGAAGTAGGGGACAAATATAGGAGGATTGTAATTGGGATTTGCCATGAAAGAGTTCCAGAGGTTGGGGCTGTCCCTAGTCTGTTTCATTGTTTCACAGTATCTGTGCACAGAGGACGGGTGACTTTGCTGGTTTTGTGTTAGGATTCTCTTTATTGCCTTGCCCAAGCAGGTGAGAAATTTGCCATGACACAGCTCTAGGTGTGGGGCTCTCCTCAGTCTGCTTCATTACAAGACATTCCAAACCCAAGACATAACCCCAGGATGAGTGGTTAACATTCAATAGCAGCTCTAGGCTACCACTGCGTGATAACAAGGTCTGTGCCAATATTTTGGGAAGATAGAAAAATGGTTTGGGAACCTAGTAGAATTCACAGTAATACTGCCTTTAACAGAAACAGGAATGATATCATTTAAGATTTTCATTTTTGCTGCCTATTATCAATAATATTAGTGTTAAAGGTGAAGGTGGGTTATTAGCATTATCACTGAACAAAATGATTGAACTTTTAATAATATAACAAAGGACTAATAATCATATAAAATGTCAATGTCAACAATAACTAATGCCAGAACCAGGGATTGAAGAATGCCACTTTAATCTTGAATGTATTTCCTATGTATCAAGTATATAACACAAAACACAAAAACTGCTATGTTATTGTACGGTGACTTTTGAATTGTCCAGCAACTTTAATTATATTCTTCATTACGAACAGAGTTAATGTAGTATGCTCCTGTAAAATACTGTAGGTCTTTGTGAATGCCAGAATTAAACCTTTTGAAATGTAGATTTATGTACAGTCCAATTGTTTCAATTGGTTGTTCAGAATCATCTGTGGAAAATTAAAGTTTAAAGGGTCAACAGATTCATTGGCCAGATTTTTTCAGTATTTACTTGTATATGAATTGTTTTTGTTCCACTCCCCAAAGCATGTTGAAACACCAGTTTTAAATGTAGCTTGTCAGCACACCCCTCTATATGCGTTCATTGTTTGAATTCTAGTCAAAACCAGACTTCATCAGTCATGATAACAATGCAGTCTACACACGTATAGGCCAAGATTACACGCCTTTTGGAGGAGGGCAAAAAAATTAGTTGACATAGGAAAGAAAAATCGTGACAATCACGGAAACTTAAAGTAACTTGCCGTTTAAGCATTGGTGATCTGTCTGAGGTTTATTATTCCTTGGTTTTCCTCTGAAATCAAAATCACTTTACATTTTGATGCCAGACATGCTTGTTTGGTTTCCCTAATGTAGTTGCAGTAAGCGACTGTCTGTGTCAACTGGTAAAACTTCAAAACTGTACAGTTTGGTTATACATTTCTCTGCCAGCACAACCAAAATAAGTATCACACCCTTTCACTTCTCCTGAGAAGACATTAAAACTGCGTTCACTCACACAAATGATTTGTTAAATTCATGTACTGAACTCATTTCCATTTCTTTTCCCATCACACAAATTTACCAGCTTATGAATAGCAATCAAGGTTTAATAAGCTGCAAGTTTTCCATGTGTTTGTTACATTTTCCATTTAAATTTTCCCTTTCTGTTTCCATTCTGATTCAGATTAAACGTCAACTTTGCTAAGGCAGTAGGGGAATGGTTACTTTGCTACGAATCTCACCAGGAATGATATCAAAATATGACTGTTTGAATTTATTTCATTCCCATTCTATTATCGTATCTGGGAATTTTAAATGTCCTATTGTTGAGCCCGGAGGACATCAGGAAATTGAAATGAATGATTTATCATGAAAATCTTCATGTCATTGCCGTTTGACATCTTTCAATGAGAAAGGTCACGCACTGCGTCATTCAGAATGTGTCTCCAATGCACTGTGGATTATTTCTTAGCTTTGCATTCACCGCAGTTCATCTTTATAATCACTATGGCTGATATTTCATTATTACAAAAGACATTTTCTCTCAACTTCAGTGGTAATAGCAATTCTAAAATGACAATATTTGTGGAACGGAAAACTTTTGGAAAAACGAGCCCTTTTAGTCACATTTTACATTTTACAGCCCTGTTCACCATATCACATGATATTCATTTATCCTCCAGCCATCACGCCCCATCAAGAGAGTTTTCAACACCCATGGCTGGTAAATACACACACAATATCAAAAAATGTGTGTATTTTTACTGCCTGCTACATACCATGAATAATTAATTACCACTAATTATGACATTATTTTGCCGAGAGCATAGTTTGCGTCTTGCACAGATGACTGCATACATAATGTACAAGGACATTACAAGACGAACTGATGGACGCTGTAAATTGTAATGTTCCATTTGCAGAGTGAGGAGGCGGAAAAGTAAATCCAAGAAGTATGGTGTGCTGACAACGCCAGGTGGTGACATGGAAATGGCTCCTCTGGATCAAGAAGATGAAGAGGATGATATGACAGTGTTTGATGTCAATAACACCAGATAAGAGGGATTGTGGGAGTTCATGAAAAATGGGGAAGGTACTGTATGAATTAAAAAACTTATCATGAAATTGAAGCAGGTATTACTGACACTGCTGATTGTGTCTTATATCTATGCTCTCTTCAGCTTGGAAAATACAGAGGGACAGTCAGTTTGTATAACAGTTTATAATTTGCATATTATATTGTTTTGAAATGTATTATCTGCTTATTGACATATATACATGTATTGCTTGAATAATAGCGAGAGATACTCAGTTTGTACAGAATCGCCTTCTGAAATCTGGTTCTGTGTGATGTTGCGTAGCTGGAGTTGAGACAAGTGGCATTGGGGTTGTGGAATCGGAGAGAACAAGATGATTTTGAGTTAGAGAGAAGTACAGGACATATGGCAGAGAAAGCCATTGTGCCTTTCTTTGATACCTGACATGTGGCAGGCAATCATTGAATGTCCAGGAATGACATGATAACATTAATCCTCTTTTTCCCAAGTGGTATTTATTTCTATGGTTTGTCTAGGGAGCCTGATAGAAAGAGGATAAATTTAATATTTCAACCTTCATTGGTACAAATCAAAGAGAATTATGGGTAATTTGCAGGACTGTTTTATGCCTCATCAATTATTTGCATACTCAAACAGTAATCACTAATAAACTTTGCATAAATGAATACAATTATTGAGGAAATCAAACATTAGATGGAATACCCCTTTCTGAAAGGCAGTTCACAGAAACCAACAGTCATAATGAATACAAAGTGTTGAAAATGAGAGAGAGAGAGAGTTTTGTTTCCCTGGAAGTAGGTTTATTCCGTAATGGATAACGTTGAGTAGAAAGGAAAATGCATGTTATATACGTCATATCATGAGCTGCTGCAAGTGCATTCTAATACTATAACTTAACTCCAAGGCATGGAGATTGATTTTAAACGTTGTTTTTGGCATGGCATAGACACTATAAATAGTTGTGTTCATGGATGCAAAGTGTATCAATGAACATCTGTTTAAATAAGCAAATCATTTGATAATGAGATTGTGGCATTATCATTGGAGAATATTTTTCAGCCTAAAATTTTACATAGTGAAGGGTATTCTGTATGATAATGTTTGGTTTTGGGTGATTGGTTTCCTATTTGAGAATTACTAGTACATGAATGTTTTCAAATTTTGGAAATCTAGTCGGTGTATGTGGAGTGTTGATAAGCAGGATTTAGTGTTCTATTGTTTATACATTGTATTGTTTGAAGCATTTATTCACAGATGTGGATGTGAAATCTGTGGACTCAATTTTATGAGAGTGTAACTTGGTACACGCTAGGGCTTCCCAACAAAGGGATTCTGAGGGATTTGCTACCCCTGTTTTTGGAACTATCTATTCATAATTAATAACAATACCAAAAAACACATCTTCACAACAAAGGAATATGCACATTACATATTGATATGTAAATTAGCCAGTCCCTGTATTTCCTGTCTGTGGAGAACACATTTGATGGAAACATGCCAACTTTGCCATGAGGCTTGGTGATAATCTGCAGTGAAAGGTGTAGATTCTTACTACAAAGTTTACCCACCTTCTGTGGAATAACAGAAAGGTGATGACTTCTGTACAGACCTTTTTTAGAGCCTATGGTTTGGCTAGGAGGAATTAAAGTCTTTGTTTCATTGCAGCTCATGTCTTTGGCTGTTATTCAATTATATTTTCTTCCTAGATTGTGTTTTAATCAGCACCAGTGGAGGGGATTTCAAAAACTTTCTGTTGATGTAGTAACACAAGAATTGCTTGCTGCTTTCACAGATAATCAGCAAAGTAAAACATACAATCATTGTACAGTTGTGTCAATTGTTCTTTAGTGAGAAATAGCAAAGCTCAACCTACAGAGTTATGTCACTAGTTTAGATATTTCAGTGTCAACAAAGCCAGTATTATGATCCACAGATCTAATATTATTTTTAATGATTTGAAATGTTTGATTTGAAAATGTAAATGTACACACCGAGACTTAAAAAGCAAATTCATAAATTAACCATTTTTTAGCTACTATAGACTATAGTCTATAGAAGCTATTGGGATGGGTATCCGTCCGGCGTCCGTCGTCAGTCTGTATGTATGTATGTATGTATGTATGTCCCTTTGTGAGGCGTCCGTCCACTCAAATATCTTGAGAACCGCAGTACTTACTGATTTGATATTTGTTGTGTAGATGAAAAATATGATTTTGAGAAACTGTTTTTTTTAATTTTTTGATATTGTTGAAAATAGGCAAATTAATGCCAAAAAAGGTGTTTTTGGTAAAAAATCTTCTTCTTCATAACTGCTGGTCAGACAGCTTTGTTATTTGGTATACAGGTCCCTAGGGGTAACCCAACTTAGACTTGTTCAAATTGTGATGAAATATGCAAATCTGTATTTTTAAGGAATTTTTTTGTCATTTTTGGTCAAAATTTGACTTACATTGTATGTAATTCTTGTACTGTATAAACCCTATCAATTCACCCAGAAAAAAATAATTAATATGATTTTAAATAATTGAATTAATTAGGAAATCATCAAAGCCAAAATAATTTTAGTGTAGAATTATCAGAAAGTTCAACTTTTTGTGACAGTTCATATGAAATGCCTACCATCTTGGAGGATTAAAACACGTAAAGGCAACTTTCCTGAATCCCACTTTGACATATTCTGAACCGTCATTTATTGTGCCCTGTATGTTATCTTAAAGAAATTGCTCAAAATAGTCAATAGAGATAGAGATAGAGATAGAGAAAGTTCTAATTTCCATTTATGGTTGACTTGTAAGGATAAAATAAAATTACTTTTGAGGAAAAAAATAGAGTGGTCAATTAAAAGAGTGGTCAAAGTGATAGGGTTTTTATGGTAAAGCTGGGCTGTATAAATATTCCTCATGTGCTATTTATAGCAATTATGCAATCTGTGTAAACAGTGCAATGAAAGTGTAACATGATTCCTTAAGATCTTATGCTTTTGATGACCTTGACTTCTTAAGTTTCAAACTTTGTCTCTTCAGTGTGCTTTCTCTGAGTATGTACAGTCTCAACTTATTAAACAGAACTCACAATGTTAATCAAAGATATCCACCTTCTTCATCAATACATGTGTCACAAAAGGTTATTCTCTACATAACTCAACAGAGCTCTGTCAACTGTTGAGTTGCTTGTTCTTTCAAAACCGCTGGTCAGACAGCTTTAATATTTAGCTTACTTGTCCGTAGGATGACCTTAGTGAGATAATTGCATACAGTAAGGAAATACTTAATTTTGTATCCATGTCTATAGTAGCTTCAGGGACTTTGGCCCTATGTTTACTTGTTTTCTGTTATTCTTTGCAGATTACACAGCAAGAAAGTCTGTATCCAAGTTAATTTTAAAGAAGAATCAGTCCCTGATGGTAGTCCAACCCAGTGATGAGAAAATCAAATGTATCAGTAAACACAAGTTCAAGTTTATGAACCTTGAGAAGACTCATTTGCTCAAAATGTGCTGTCAACAATTCTTGCAACAACAAAGTGTACATTTACTTATTTATATCAAGCCTTAAAAAAGTAACATTTCTCATGCATAATAGTACAGCATTAAGATTGGAAAAATTTTTTGTTAACAGGAGGAGATGTAAATTTTAAAATTTCGACCCCCACTGAGGAAGTACACGTGTATATCACTTCAGACTAATCAAGCGGCCAGCGTGTTGCTGTCACTATTTTTAGATATGCATATGTGTCATAATAGGATTGGTGCATTGATATTAAATATTTGTAAATAGGCATTTGGAACTGTAGTGCTCCATTCCTTAGCATGCAATGAAACTGTTACGAAAACGAGAAAGCTGAACTACGCAGCAGATTTTCAGGCTTAGTGTGGCCACTGAAAGACGGTACTGGTGCAAGTGCCAACAGGAATAATCCAGTTTTTATCGTAAATGCTGTATAAGTTTACATTCCCCTATATTTCCTGTAATGTTTCAATGTTTTATTTTTTGTGTCAGTAAGTTTTGTATGTGAAACAAGATGTTTTTCAAAGTTAAAATTTTAAAAAAACTTGTCTCAAAAAACGTGGTAGATATGCAAACATTGACATAATTTTATTACGTCTTGATGAATGTGAGAGGAACATTGACCAGTGTTTCTACAAACAAGTCTGGTTTATAGATGTTGAGTCAACCCTTTTTGTAAAAACTTATTTCTGGATGTAGAGTAGATTATTGAACCACTCCTTCCGTAAAGGGTCTTCTTTGTGTCCGTCATTGAAAATTGAAAATTGCAGCACATGTCGTGCATCTTTTCACTGCTTTTGATAGTTTGAGTAGGCTGTAGTTAGCCTCTGCAGCCGAGAGCAGTTGATCATGGAGAGAGGGGATGGTTTATATAAGTCCAGGGTGTTGTGATGTACAAGCCACATGCAAACGTGACAGGGTGAGGCTTTTCTCAGAAATCAGTCTTGATGGGGAGAAATTTTCTCCATTCGTTGATTCGTTGATGTCGCCTATGTATTCCACAGCTCGTAACACATGAATAGCTACATTATCTACTTGCTGTGTAAAGCTTGTGCTAAAAGAGAATGGGAGTTGCATCATTGATTGAATATGTGATATTTTGATAATGTTTTTATTTTTGCCTGTATAAATAGGAGAAACCGACATGCTATTGTTTCAGTTGACATAATATTACATTATCAAGTGAAGCAGTTTTCCATTTAAAGCATTAGCAGTTTGGGATCATATTTCAGCTGAAGTGTATAGTCTGAGTAAACAGACAAATATTTTATGAGCGTAATAGCATTATTGTATCATATTCTCCACAGTGAAATTCCAATTTCAATATTTGCATGCAAGTTTACCAGTGTATTCTGGATAAAGGCTGCCATGTATGTGTTTTCTCTCATAGGGGCAAGGGTGCCCCTACATGTTATGGCCTTTGAGCCAGTGATTCTGATGCAGCCACAATCACGAGGCAAACAAGTATGCTGTATAATATGTGTATCTTGCATCTCTCCAGAAATTTAGGCAACAGTTATTTGTCAAAGATTACTCATTGGCAACCGTCACATCTTTTTACAAAAAAAATCTCTTTAAACATAACTTATCTTTACTCAAACATTGTTTATCTGTGTGTACTTTATATTTATATCTGCAGCATTTTACTTATTCAGTATATAAATGTAGAATTGTATGTTCAAAACTTTGCATTCTCGCTCGTAGCTCTTGTATATAGGAAGGATCAGATCTGTAAAAAAGAATTTCAAAGATCATTAGTCTGTGTCAATGTTGCTATATCTTTTTTTTTTGGCACTAAAGATAGCTTTGATATTGGTGTAACTTTAGGACCATAAAAATGTTAAAAGATATTTCTGTGTGCTCACGTGCTTTTTCGCATTGCCATTTATCGAGTCTTTATCGCTTTTAATAAAGGATATACACTTTCTTTCGATAATGAAAAGAAAAGGAAACGTGGAAGTGATACCAGAATTCCAATCAATCAAAAACTTGAGCAAAATTTGCAAGTTGAATTTTTCTGTCTGGCTTTGAGAGAACAATTTTTCATATAATTCAAACTGTGACATTCCTGCATATAAATTTTCCTTTGTCATGCCAGAAATTTTCTTTCATAATGGACTTTAATCATAATCATTTTATGTGTATATCTAGGCAATCAAATGTGCAATTTTGTTTGTGTATCAAGCAAACATCGCATTTGTGAACTACGGGGCTACTTTGAGCTCTAATTCATGCTTTTCAACACTGTTGCTCTAACTTCAAAACACCTTTGTAGGAATCAGTTGTCCGTATTCCGTACCTTTTCACTACAGCTTGTATTTAAATCAGTTGTGGAATTAAAGATAAAATGAAACCTTTCATGTTCTATTTTATTCACATTTCTGTGGACATAAAAAAGATTTCCAGAACTTAAGTAGCATGCATACAGACTCAAGTATTTGGCTTAGTGAGGGTGCTCTGGTGCTCCACTACTTCTATACCAGTGTAGGGTTGGAGGTCATGGAGTATCCACACATGGCACAGGCGACCCAAGTATTACTGAGTTTTTCACACTGTTTTCTCTATCATTTTCTCTTCTTTCTTCATGCTCTGAATGATCGGAATAAATAAAATAAATGGTTTATATAACCTAACCTAACCTAACCTGTGACTCTTTATTTATTTTGCACTTCATTACAAGGACGTATATCTTGCTACGTTCAGACAGGTAAAAATTGAAACGCTTCTGCAACACTATTTGTGATTTGTAAACACAGGGGATTAATAGTTTGAGTCCGCTTGCATCCATACTCACAAAATTAAGCCATTGTTTTGGTGTTTAAGACGTCTTAATGCGCCCTCTCGAGTTCAAAAGGTGTGTATGACCAAGCATAGGGCATGGTAATAAGATAGCTGAAATGAACGACGTCCTACTGCTTGTCTTCTGTTTTTTTTACCTGCTGCATATGCGGTCCAAACCGAGTCATCGTCGCTTTAATGATCTGAATGCAGACCAAATGCAATCGTTAACCGATTTAGCCCTTGCGTTTGATGCGTTCAGAACTGTAATAAAGGGAAAACGGCTCCACGTTTCACCTACACTATTTTTTCGTTCTCTGTGTTCATGTTTTATTTTGTGCGATTGGCTATTGGTGTAGATATAAGCCATGGCGAGGCGTAGCCGTAATCTAGATGTCGCATGACAGTGTGATCCTTTGACGTTACAAACCAGTGTGGTCTCTTCCTCAGTCGCTTTTTGATATTTTCTCCCCTTGGATTTTTGTTTCACTGTTTGTGGCTTAATCATTGTCAGTGTTTTGTTCGTCCAGTAAGGAGGCTAGAATATTTATATTCGAGTCAGTTGATTGTGTTTCATTTTGTTCGGTCTTTTCTGTAAGATTATGTACTTGTACATTTATGAGCTTGTCGCCAATGTTTGGATTTCTTTTGTATGCGATGATCAGTTTCATCGTGAATAAATTATTTAGCGTTTGATCTTTTTCTATTTCTTCCTAGTTCTTCAGGAGTGCTTGTTTGATGTCTTTTGTTTTGATATGTGGACTATGTGTGGTAGAAAATATCACTTTATTAGTGTTGTTGCTGTGTGTTTTTTTGTGATTTAAATGTGTTCTTCGTGTTGCATAATTTGTTTCCGCATTGATGTTCGATATTTCTTGTTGTGAATATCCTCGTTGTAGAAATTTTTCATTAAATGTTTTGACTTTGTTGTTAAAGTCCTCTTCGTTGTTACATGTCCTCATGTACCTTAATATTTCGCCTTTGATTAGGCCCTTGAAGGTTGATTTTGGATGACATGATTTTCTGTGTAAGAACTGGAATGTATCTGCTGGTTTTGTGTGCGTTCTGGTGTCTAGTATCATGTTTTCGTTGATGTATCGTTGACCTTTGTAAATGCCTAGGTTAAGATATGTTATTTCGTGTGAAGAACTTTCATATGAAAATTTTAAAGAAGGATGCATCTTTTAAATTACTGTTATAAATTTGTGGAGTTCGTGATCCGTTCCAATGAAGATTAGGAAAATATCGTCTCTGAATCTACACCATAGTGATATTTTTGTTGTGTGTTCACATATGATTTCCTGTTCTAATTCGTGAAACGTGATGTCGATTGGCAATCTCGGGTGACGGTGACGATCCCATTGCGCACCAACATGTTTGTTTGCAGAATTCGTTGTTAAATTCGAATGTGTTGTTTTTCAGAATAATGTTTAGCATAGCTAACAGGTATTCTGTTGGCGTTTCTACTGGGATTGACAAATGGCCGATTACCGAGGATCTGAGACAGTTATTCTGCCTTTGCCGCTCCGTTTGTTGGGGGACACCGCGACATTGCACTTTTATATGATATCCGATATTTACGGCTACTAGACTATACAGTATCGAAAGTTAGATTGGCTTAGCTAGATCTATAAAGGGCTGAAATCTCCGATAAATATCGGATATTTAGCGCGATTTGACAGAATCTATTATCGTCTAGTATAAGAGCAAGAGTCAGTCCTTGGAAGTCGGGTTTGACCAGAACTTTTAAGGTGGTGAAATCTCTGATATGTATATCGGATATTTACGCGCGATTTGACAGAATCTAGTATCGCAGGGTTTTCAGTAGAAATTTGCCCAGGCGGAGAAATGTAAATTATAGGTGAAGAAGGAAGCCGAGGTTGGAGTGGGATAGTCGTGTCGCGGCGGCGGCAGCATAACATTGGCAAGGTATCTTGAACAGCACTTTATCCAGTTTTGTTGAATGTCAGTGTAAAATAAGTTTGTATTTTAAAAACAAAAACTGATTGCAGCGTGTTCATTTTCAAATTGACCGGCTACTTTCGTATTTTGGCTGGCTACTTTTCAGCACTGTTTCGCTCTCTGGCCCGGAAATTTTGGTTTTGATAATAATATTTAGAATTTTTTGATGGCCTTGCAAGCCGGAGATAATATGTCAGAAGTGCCGATGTGGCTACATCATGTAGTCTAGCAATTTACGCGGTGAACTTGATCCTATCACTGTAGTACCGCGATCGGGAACGTGTTGTACTGGGAATCGCTCTCGAGGTCAACCTTACTTGCCCGATCACAGGCCGAATTATTCGAAATTCCGACGTTCACATCGGGTAAAGCCGAAAATTGGACTAACGTACAATTACGTTATGCCCGCGAATAGCCGACAATTTCCGAATGAAGCCGACTTTTGTTTCGCTCAAACGCGGGAGAGAAAGTCGACGCTTGAGAGCTTTGTTTTCTGCGTAAGAGTAGGGCCTTGTCTGATGGGTTTGGTAGGTTTTTGATCAAATCTAAAGCGTCCAAAGTTACTGAGTCTCATTTTTCATACTTTGAACACAGTCGTTTGGAGAGCTATTCAGCGCTGGGACTATTCGCCCCATAGACGAGTGTGCAGAAGCGAGAAATACACTCGTCTATGGGGCGAATAGACCCAGCGCTGAATAGCTCTCCAAACGACTGTGCTTTGAAACGCCATGTCAATCCATCCATGGTCAATCACGATGTCAATATTCAATTTGATCGACATTGCGTTTTGTGGAGGGGCCGTGGTTGTGTGCATCGCGGAAGGGAAAGTCGACGCTTGAAAACTTTGATTTTCTGCGTAAGAGTATAGGACTTTGTCTGTTGGTTTTGGGAGGTTTTAGATCAAATCTAAAATTACTTGGTCTCACTTTTCGTACTTTTGAAACGCTACGTCGATCACAGTGTCAAATTTCAGGTCGACCGATGTGTACTGTGTTACAATTGACTGCCGGTGCTTTGTACACACACGGTGCTGTACAGGCTGGCGTTCGGTGTCGTTAGTTTCAGGTTTTATCAAACATGAACACTGAAATTTAGCTCTCTTTTTCAATAATATTCAACATCACTAAAAAAATCCATATCAGCTCGTTGATTCGTTTTATTGTGAAATTAGTACAGTGAATTAAAATCACTGAAAATTATGTTCCTATAATTCATTGAATTGATTAAACTGTTTGATTTTACTGTATCTATAGCCTACTATCGTCTAGTATCGTAGCTGGAGTCAGTCCTTGGAAGTCGGGTTTGACCAGAACTGAAAGGTGGTGAAATCTCCGATATATCGGATATTTACGCACGATTAGAATGAATCCAGTATCGTCCAGTATCGCAGCTAGAGTCAGTCCTTGGTAGTCGGGTTTGACAAGAACTGTAAGGTGGTGAAATCTCCGACATACCGTAGGCCTATATCGGATATTTACTTGCGATTTGAATGAATCTAGTATCGTCTAGTATCGAAGCTAGAGTCAGTCCTTGGAAGTCGGGTTTGGCCAGAACTGTGAGGTGGTGAAATCTCGAGGTGGTGAAATCTCCGATATATATCGGATATTTACCTGCGATTTGAATGAATCTAGTACCGTCTAGTATCGAAGCTAGAGTCAGTCCTTGGAAGTCGGGTTTGTCAAGAACTGTAAGGTGTTGAAATCTCCGTTATATATCGGATATTTACGCGCGATTTGACAGATTCTAGTATTGCTAGTATCGAAGCTAGAGTCAGTCCTTGGAAGTCGGGTTTGGCCAGAACTGTAAGACGGTGAAATCTCTGATATATATCGGATATTTACGCGCGATTTGAATGAATCTGGTATCGTCCATGGGGTTCTGTCATAGTATCGATATTAGAGTTCCCAAATGGCCGGTAAATATCGTTGATTTCACAGACGCGGCTTCCCATGGAACAACCACAGTTCATTCTAGTATCGTCTAGTATAGATATTAGTCCCGAAATCGTCGATATATCAAACTGCGATACTAGATTGTAAATATCCGATATTTAAAAATTGTGCAAAGTCGCGCCTTCATGGCCTGTTGCTGTCGACTTCTTTGTATTTTAGCTTAAGTGCCTTGAGCTTGCGGTGGCACTGATCTGCTGTCCGGTTGAAACCTCTCTGGAATTTTTTTGTACACGAGGCTGTCGCGACACGTTCTCTTTAGCATTCTTTGAATGCTTTCGTCTGCCAAGCCTCAGATCAGCAAACCTATTCGGTCGTCTGACCAGTTATTTCCACGAGATGTATAGAGCTGTGTTCGGCAGCCATGACCAACGTGAATATTGTATGTTGGTTGTTGTTTGTTTATGTTACAAATACCTGTCGCGTGAGGGCGTTTGAAACGCCTCTGAAGCGGCTCGGTCCGTCCACACAGCGATTATCGGATAGAGTTAATCCCTACAACGGCTCAGGTCGGGCCGACTAAACCGTCTCAAATCTGAAACGCTTCAGAACCACTTCGGAGTGTCCACACATAACTTTCTGTGCCAGTATTGGCCCAGAACCGTTTCAGAGCCGTTTCAATGGCCTGTGTATGAACGGCATATCTCTCATACACACATGCTGTAATTAATTAGTCAACACAACTAATTATGCTAATCCGTGGACTTATCAGAGGTTGGTCAACATCGGAAAGATAGTGATGTTAATGAAAAGCCCGTTTTAGTAACCATTCCTATCTTTCGCGATGTTGACCAACCCGTAAAATCCCTGATAAGTCCACGGATTAGCATAATTTAGTTGTGTTGACTAATTAATTACAGCATGTGTGTATGAGAGATATACGTCCTTGTAATGGAGTGTAAAATAAATAAAGAGTCACAGGTTAGGTTAGGTTAGGTTATATAAACCATTTATTTTATTTATTCCGATCATTCAGAGCATGAAGAAAGAAGAGAAAATGATATAGAAAACTGTGCAAAAAACTCAGTAATACTTGGGTCGCCTGTGCACATGGTTGAATCTGTCAGTCTAGCATGCACACAGCTTGTCCATTTCATACCAAAGGGAAACAGTATGCTGAAACAAATAGGTTACATTTGCAATAATTTGACATGCTCTGGTCTCCGCTTCCTTTCAATTGCACAATTATGAAAGGATTATGTTAAAATCTGTTTGCCATTTGAATGCTTGTGTCAGATGTTTCCACAACATGTATCCACACATGAGCAATTTGCACAGCACACTTGAGAAAGACTGCATTGATTAATACTAGCCACATGCTAGGCTGTAGTACCATTCAATATTATGTTAGAGAGGTGTGTACTTGCATGCATTCATCATAGGTACCCTTGGACAAGCACTGATTTGTACTGTATGGAGAATGGGCCCACTGTTCTTCAGGTGTGCCTAGTCTGTTAAAATTTTTAAAAAATGCTTCAGTTTTGGAAAAGTCATGTGCAGGTCATACAACTGGGATGTACCATCTCTGGTATATTCATACACACATGCACAAATCTTCCAAAGGTTGTAGAGCGGTGTGTTGAAATGCCTTCATTTACAGTGTGGATGCTCTCCTGTTAGTGAATCGACACAGGCTTTGAAAGGAACACTGTCAATCAAATGGTAAAGGTCAACAGGAAGAGGTTGTCTGTGTCGATTTCAAATGATCTCATTATAAACTGCTTAGAGTTCACATCAAAGAATTGCCATGATGACAGACAGCTATGAAAATTGATCATTATTGGATCTCCTTGGAGACTTAATTTAATGCGATATTGAGAAAGGGAAGTTTGACAGTGTGCTGTTGGAAAGATCGCTGTAATAATTAAGATATGGCTCTGTCTTTGTGGTTACTGAATTGTCTGAAGTTTCATTTCAATTGTTATCATCCATATCAATGAAATCATTGAAATTTTACAAATTGTGTGCAATAGTCACTGAACCAGTTGTTCCTATAGTCTCTTAATTGAGAATGTAATTGGCTGCTCATCTAGGTGACCCAATTTTCAAGGGTTAATATCGAGATCGTGTACTTCACATGTATGACGTCAAATTGTGGATGTAAAATGTCTTTCTCAAAGGAATTTCAAATACCTACTCCAAGGCAGGGGCTGGCATATACAAGACACCAATACACAGAATATAAATTAATGTAGAATAAGGTTACAGTGGGTCATACATTAAAAGTTCAGTTTTGTTACAAGCTCGACTGTTTTAAATGTACAGGAAAATCAAATCCAACTGGCTTTTCCCCTTGTAAGTTCACAAATTGATGGTGTATTACTGTAATAGCACAAGTCTATGGGATAGCGAGTGAATTGGGTAAAAATGTTCCATTTAGTTGACCTCACATTTTTCATTTAGGTTGACCATATCTTAGGAAAAGGGAGAGACTTTAGTCACCAAATAGAACTATTTTAGAATTTTTTGTACTGTAAGAAATATAAGATATTGATTATTACAAACAAAATAAAAAAAGCAAATCAGTTGTGATACACTGTGACAATATCTGTGGAATAACATACTATAGCAAGTACAGTACTGCTACATCTTAAATGTTCAGAAGCCCCCCACTCCCACCCACCAAGTCAATGATTGTATCATATTTTCCAAGGATTTGAAATCACCTCGTACATGATATGCCAGTATAAGGTTTTAATTTTGCACTCTTTCTAACCTCTCAGTGTAACATTGCTGAACAATGGTTGTTTTAACTATCATAATGACCAGCGGGCATAACTATTTTGAAATATCGCCATGGAGCTGTCACATTTAAAGTAAATATTGACATAGCTGTCTCTGCATGTAAATTTACTCTCAAATCTTTAATATAATAAAAAGTGAATTTGATAAAATATTCAAAGGTCATTCCTCTACATGTCCACACCTAATTTTCTTTTATTTGGTTGGTCATTTTGTCATTGACATTATTCTCTTAATTTTTATGAAGCAATAGTAATTGTTGTGTTTGCTGTCTCTCTCATATATATATATATATATATATATATATATATATATATATATATATATATATATATATATATATATATATATATATATATATAAAATATGTATACATAAACCCAAATTAATTATTATGAGGCAATGGTACCAGTAGTATAGTTTTGGTATCATCTCTCTGTCTTTAATATAGATTGAACAAAATGCATATGCATGCTGAAGGCTAAATGACAACCATTTAGTGTTAGACTGTATACTATTATAACTGGTTTACAAACATGCATTGTACACCAGGTAATTGAAAGGAAAATTGAATTTCTGCCATGAAAAGCTCAATTGTTTTCACATTAAGGACAGTTTCATTCAGTCTGATTATTCTATTGATCAAAATCAGTGTTTAGAGAACCTTTGTCATCATTCAGAAGGTTCTTCCAAGCTATCAATGGAACTCTCTTATTGGAAGCTATTATTCAGCGTCTGTAATCTAAGCTTGTATTGAGAAGATCCACTGTAATAATGCAGAGGCATTGTGAATTGCCAATTTGTCATATACATTATTTTTTATTTTCATCCATTGCTCACAGCAAATCATTGCTGCTGAATGGTGTAGAGTATATATAGCATCACTGTCATTACAAAGTGCTCGAGTGTGAATGCACTGAGACAATGCCAAACTTTTATGATTTGAAAATGAGAGGAGAACTGACAAATTCTTGAAGCAACATGTGATAACAGGACAAAATTTACTGCCATCTAGATAATGTTCCAGCAATAAACAAGTTGTATTACAACTAACCATCCTCTCAGATTGTCGCAGAAGTTCAAAAAGCGAAATTCATTCGTTTAGGGGGGGAGGGGGTTTGACCTCCATTCAATTAGTGAACTTCACTTTCGCACTTTTATTTTGTGATCACAAGTTTTCATGTGTTTATTTTAAATTAAAGAAAAACTGCACACTCATGCCAACAAATTTGTAACTGTTTCCATCTCGTTTGTGCCCCAAACACAATTTACCGATAGTAACATTGTATCCTAAACCTTTCATCTATCAAATTATACAAAGACAAAAAGTATCATTTTTTAAAATGTGCTGTTTATAAGCGTCTGCTCTAACCACTAGATGTCTTTATTGTAACTTGTTATGCACCTGGTCATAGTCGTTTTAATATGATTGAACATGCCTGGGCCCCCTTGCCAAAGTTTCTCGCTTATTTACCGCCCCTACCGAGTACAGATTGCGTGTTCACAAAGACAAAGAACAGCACAAGAGATGCAAAAAGGGAAAGTAAAATAAAATGAAACATTTATGCGGTGAAATGCCCTGTTAGCACTCAAATCTGATCGATTACTTTAATTGTAATTTGGCAAGGGGAATACGTCTTTAGTAGCTATAGCAAAATGCAACATTGTACTCTCAGGCAGACATGAACATTTCGCACTTTTGAAGTTTCGTTTAGGGGGAGAGGGTTCTGATCTAAACGAAGGAATTTCGTTTCTTGAACTTCTGCGACAATCTGAGACGGTCCCTAACATGTTTCCACTCAATCAGGACAAAGATTCAGTCTCGCCATTATGTTAGACTAATTGTTGTCAAGCATATATCCTGTTAGCTGTGGGTCCATAGCTGTGGTGTTTTCAGACGGGATTCCTGCCTTTTACGGACTGGTTTTGTGGTGGCGGGGTTAAAATCGTAAAAAGTCAAAACCAGCCCGTAAACTTGGAAGGCAGGAATCCCGTCCGAAAACACCACAGCTATGGACCCACAGCTAATATCCTGTATAGACACATTATTATCTTGGCAGCTTTTCTCTGTAAAATTACCAAATCTGTTTCCTTTAAGTTGCTTTATACTCACCAGTGTGCATTTCAAAGCTTTTAGAAACTCTGAAAGAGTTAAAACATACATATATATAATGTGCTCAAATTTCGTGGAAAAGCTCAATTATGCAATGCACACAACACACCATCATTTCCATTGTGCCCAAAGAGGGCGCTTCACTTCACCAACAAGCGGAAAGTGGATGATCGAATGCATCCTGAATGCATTTATATGATGATCTTTGTAGTTAAATGACTGATTTTCTGTTTTTTCAGACAAGTTGCATTGTAATTTTAAAACATTCACAGTTATGTAGATTTGTTTTACTTGCAACGTTGTTGAAATAAATAAATTTATCTTTTTCAATAAAAAAAGTGGATGTCTTGTGACAGAGCTGTGATATAGGTAATCTGTTTACAAGTCAAATGGTTGTTTATTAGTAGTAGTAGTAGTAGTAGTAGCAATGAGAATCATTATGTACAAGCACACGGTACTATACTACCTTGCGTTGCTTGTTACTTGTTAAGTATAAATAATGTAAAAAACCTTAATGACTCACCGTACAGTGGTGGAAACAACGGCACTATTGACAGTAAAGTGATCAAACCCTTCTGACAAGTACAATTATAAAACATACTCAGAGCTGGCTATTTATGATACGTCTTGAGTAAGAGTGCTTTTGCATATGTTTATACTGATCAACAACACCAGAGATTCAACAACAACGATTTTAAATAGGATTCTTTCTCCAATCTCTGTGGCTAAGACCTCTCTCTCTCTCTCTCTCTCTCTCTCTCTCTCTCTCTCTCTCTCTCTCTCTCTCTCTCTCCATTCAATCACTGACAACAATGGCAGTATCTGTGTAAGGGTTGATGTCAGCAAAATTTTAGATTTATAGCAAACCATATTTTGTACATTAAAATTTTAATACAAATGTCTTATCATGGAATTTTAAATTACTTCTCTCAATTAAAATTTACAGAGCAGAGTTTAATGATTTTCAAAATTCATGAACTGGTAATTTAATGTTTGTTGCCTTTTCTTTTGTGAACTAATTTGCCAACTTAAAAACTTAAAGTTATGATGTCATTACCTTGGGTCAATACAGATATGCATTGTACATATTGTCACAGTCCCTCTATCCATATAGAGGGACTGTGATATTGTACATATTGTAGTGTGAATGGGTTGCGCCCCTCTTGCTTCACAGTGAGTACATAAACCCCGGCTATCACAACAATATTCTTGTCCAGCACGTTGCCATACACTGATACATGTATCTTTGAAACCTATCATTCAATAACCTGTTAATTCAAAAGTTTAGGCGGCATTCCCAAATTGAAAAAAAAATTACGTTATCTTAATTTGTGACGTAAAATACAACCAGCACTACCAAGAATGGTTCAAGTGTGGATAATCTTGTACTACTCACTACTGGAAACAAAGCACCAAATCATGAACAGCGCCCCGAGCGGATTACTTTCGGAAACCACTGTTATGTAAATGTATTCAAATCAGTGACAGCTACTGTGATAAGTCACTTCCGGTATTTCGGTTCAGGGAGACAGCTACAGTCGCGAACAGAATTCTAGCGAGCTGACTGGCCTATTCCTGACGCAGAGAGAGTGACAGAATCCAACTCGACGAAGGCCGGACAAGTTCAATTTCCTCGTTGTAGAGGAATTTTTGGAAAATAGCCGAGTACGGGACCATAGACATGTAGAGCAAGAATAAGGTAACGTAGAATTCGTTCTGGAAAGATCTTCTTTAGGGGCCCTATCTGTCACGGCAAAGTTTGTTTGCGAGGTCCCCGGCCGGGGCCGTTCACCAGTGACTTTTGAAGTTATTGCAAGACGATGGGATAGGGTGTAGCTCGAATTACTAATAGACTGGGAAATGCGTCGGTGGATGTATGCAGGCAACCAATGACACAATTGGCCGTTCGAGTTTACAAGAGCGGTTTGAACAAGCAAATGTTAGTCTCGACACGATAATAACGTAGAACTTGAAGACAATATCGAGACGATATGATAGCATGGACAAGGTAAAAGGGCGCTGCATCAGTGACTATATATGTGTGACTGTCCGATAGTGACTCGACGTCGTTGTAAACAGTGCAAGCCCTGTCATTCACGTATGTCACAATAGGGTCGGTAGCGTGTTCCGACTACAGTCTGGCGGACACTTTCTATATCCCCCATATTTGTCGATTGCTAAAGAATGGGTCTTTTTCCCGATATTGTCTGAAGTGCCCAGAAAAGTTGGGCATGAGTAACGTGATTCAAATTGAATGAAGGTTTAGTGTGGGTTGTCGCTTGGGATTGAAGGGGGCGGCCGGCGCCGGAGGGGGGGGAGTTTCTCCCCTCTTATGCGATCAACTTCCATGATATTCGTGCAAGACGTTCAAGTTAGACAGCTGATTTCAGCTTTGTCGACAAAGCGCTGGGCAATCGTAATCGATTTTCCCCACAACGCCACGCGCATCTGTTAAAAGGACGTGTCTTTATCTGTTGTGTTCAAAATTATTTAGAGTGTAAACAAATAGATAATTTGCCTCGGGTTTTGGGATGGAGATCGAGCGAACGGAATCGATGAATGAACGTACAACGTCCTTCCCTGCTATATAATTCCGATCGACGTGAAGCTGGGATAGCTTCCTCGGGGGCACGAGTTCCGTATCCGACATGTACGCGTACAATGACATGACTCACCCGGTCGCCTGATTCTTTTTACCTCCAACCCCAGTGCAAGCTCAGTGTTTTTAGAACCATAATTGAAAAAAGGAGCCGTATCACATATTATTTGCCGTCAATATTGAAAATGTCAACACATAGTGTGAATATGATCAGTTTTTTTCCTTCTGTCAAAGGAATATGTAAACAATTCATCACTACAAAACTGACGACCTATATCTACCCAATACTAAATTTAATTTCCCACAGTCCAAAATACACGTCATGGCCGGGCGTTGACTTTGTTTGCCCCTCTTAAAATTGCGGTCAAGTTGTATTCACATTGAATGTTTGACCATACTGCGATGGCTCCGATAATGTCAAGGTTTCTGGCCAGACACTGGAACGGCGTTGATTCTGACCAAATTGAATGCGTTTGCTCCTTGTAAAGGACACTATTCAAACCTGTAGGTAACAAGATAGGTGATACGGTTATTATGTGTTTTAGTACTGAGGGATATCAGTTTTCATGTCAGCTTTATAGAACAGTTAATGTCACAGAATTGTGGGGGGAAAGATTTAGCCAGCTATATACGAAACATTTTAACTCATAGAAAATAGAGGGAGATAAACTCATTGTTATATGATGTACAATCTCCCTAAAAACAGCTGAAAGCGTTGAGTGCAATATATTCCCTGTAGAGGAACACTGTGGATCAACAATGCCATCAACTTGTATTGGCCCTTATCTGTTTCCTAGTTACACTGGGATTGTAGCTCTGTGTCAAATGCAAAAGGATAGTTCATGTATCAAAAGCCTAGTAGCTGCATTATCATGGCTGAATTATGGAATATTTGAAACATTAATAGTTCACTCTATATAGATGTGCATGCCAATGTTGTCAGCAGTCAGTCTCTAATGTGATGGTGTCGATGTCTACATGATGCACACACTCAGAGCAGACAAATGCCAGTGGGACAGTACAGAACATATGCCAACAGTATTGTTCTTTAGGCTAAAACTGGTAGTTCCACATATCCAAATTTTTATAGTGTGATTGCTTCAACTCTCGAATGGTAAATGCTCATCGTCCTTTTTGATTTCCTCATTGGTTCTAAAACCAAAGGTCTGTATTCAGGTGAAAATGATAGCATATCAAAAGCCTCGACCCAATAGATGCAGGTATTGTACACACAGACAAGGAATGTGTCGACAATATTGACACACACTGTATCCTTGAAGAGGACTAATGAATGATCTCATCCGCATCGCCAAGGATTTAGACCTATTAGTTTTTCAAGTCTTAATAATGGGCAAGCTGGTCTTGAGGCAGACATATTTGTTTTCCGATTTGTTGTTCTGCAGATTTTATACAAGTCAAGCCCCCACCTATCTCCGGTGCAAACATAATCAAACCCTGATCCGCTATATTTTTTGTAACCATATTTAGCATGGGTGTTGACAGAATTATCGTCTGTTATAAATAGGATTATGAGTGATAGTGCATTAAGTATACAAAATATATATACATGTATTATTCAAATGAGATAGTTTAAGTGTTTGTTAGATGATGGCCATTCAACAAAATAGTGTGAATCAAGACTTCATTTGCATAAACAGTTATCCTGCTCAAGCCCACATGTAGTTGTGTCATTTAGCGTATTGATGTCCTGGCAGAGTCCCTGACCCAGTGTTTCCTATTCCTAATATTCAAATTTAGCCTCATCAGCTGGCAAAACCGAGTTTTTACTGTATCAGAGAATGTAGTGACAAGCCTTGAGCCAGATAAAATCATTATTACCTACTGTATATTAGAATCTCTAGCTTGCAGCATCTGTAAAGTAGAAAACAATGAAGTTCAGAGAGTATAATATGACTTGAACTCTTTCAACTCATTCTCTGCTCAGAGGTTAGCCATCTTTGTCATTGTAAAAGATATAGGGCTACACAGAAAATCTGGTGTAAATAGGGTTAAAACATTGTAGTTTGAGAAAGATTATATTTGACGCATAATTGTAATTACTGCTGCCACAGGAACTGTCTTCCTTGCTTCATAAAAAAATAACGCTTTCAAATAGACGTGTCGTTACATGGCTGATTTTATCGTTCACTGACCTTGTATGGCAAAACAGGGCCACTGAGACAGTACAACGGCCCATACGTATAGAGAGACATATGTAGATAAGATTTACTCAAATTTATGGAAGCAGATATCATCTATCACATTTTCTACAGAAATGTCTTGATATGTTTTAGTAGTCTGAATAAGGAAATTAAAACACTACATAATCAATAAGTGTTCACGTCATAATATTCTGAATAGTATCGGATAAAAAGTTTATTTTTGGAAAGATCGTTTCGAAGTCCTGTCCATTATCGTATCTGATTTCCTTCTTAGTCTTCAACAGCCTGTAAAAAGGAAGTAATCTCTATCACCATGTTCTTAATATTTTCTTTTTAAATTCAACTTCTTGGTTGTTGTATAACATGCAGTTTAGCACTTCCTACTTCCATTTTCTCTCGAAGAAAGTAATAAAAACTTATTTTTATCACATACAAGGAAGTACATCATAGATTTATACTAGCAGTATATTACAAACTTGTTTCATTTCCTGGGTGAATTTTTCATTAGTGTTTTGAGGTCACAATTGTAAAAAATCATAAGAGGATGGTCATGTGCGATATGTCACAAATTAATAAAACTATTTGACCATGCACAGTCCTTCAACTCACTGAAGGGAGGGACTGTGTTAAAATGCTCTGAGGCATAATTTTGAAATCGCAAGGTAAAAATAAATCATTTTGATCTTTAATAGGGCAGTTTTTATATCAATGCAAATATAGTAAGCAATAAGAAATCAGATACACACAGCCATGTAGGGCATATTGCCTTCCCTCATGAAAGTAGGAGTCTAGTTTGAATTATCCTGTACACTTTTCGTAATGCTGTGAACACAGCAGCATGTTGAAATAGCAAAGGGGGAGGGGAGACATGTATTTGTGCTGTTGATGACTACAACTCCCTCTATAAAGTACAAAAGAAAACCTTTGATCAGTAGCCTGGATACAAAGGAGGACTTCTTCTCAGACATGAGTCACAGCCCAGAAATTGATCCTTCTGAGATGCTGATGTGTTGGAGGTCACGCAAGGTCATCATTTACCGCCCAGATCCCGGTGAATTTGTGAGAGTCGACTCGTCGACCCACTGTCTGGATTGCCGATGTATGGAACGCTGGTGACTGGGATACAGACAATTAACACGTAGCCTGTAGGTTTGAAACTTGAAATCATAACGTCACGCGACGCGACGAACAGGTATCATCGTGAATTGCAGAGTGAGTAATAATAGAAAAGCTTTCATATTTTAACTGATAGTGGCTATTATAATGTGTTTATAATTTGTGGGTAATAATTCAATCAGATCTCCTTATATTGTGCATGTCTTGAAAATGATGACAGGGATGTATGTCAAAAGCCGTGAACCTTGAACTACTACCTATCACTAATTATAGCTACAGTACATGTCTTAAAGAAACCCTTATTATGGCGTATTTTTGATCTCACCCAATCCCATGGTCAAAACCATGGCCACTCCACACACACACTTTGTCAAGGGTGTGAAATGGAATCTTTAAATCTGAGGTTAACGATCATCTTTCGTATTCTGTTCTCATTTTGCATTCTCCTTTAGGATAAATCAATCAATCTCAGTCCATTACATGTAAAACTGCCGCATCTTATTCCCAAACTGTTCATATGCCTCGAAATTACATGTATGCAATAATCGGTTTTGCATTTTCTCATACAACAAGCTTCATTGTATGTCAGAAGATGGTACTGGATATTTGTCAATTAGAATCCTAGGTACAAATCATCTTTGATCTGTACATGTATATGTATGTATGAAGCAGACAACGTAAGGAACCCAGTGCCATTCATAGGAAAGGTGAATAACCCTTGCCTGCTGCGGTCATGCATGTGTAGGTTACCTATAATACCCATGGGGGCTACACTACGTGCAGGTATGTCAAAAGGTTGGGCTGTGTATGTGTAAGTAGTTTGCACGTGTAGAAAGGAGAATCCCCGGCTTAGGATATGTGTAATTGATTAAACGCAATGTAAGTGGGTAGGATTTGGTCACAGGTAAAAAGTCAGCCAGGGTCAAATCTTCAGCACACATTGTATATGTCGTAGGAAGTGCACTTAATATTCTAGGCCAGGAAGTGTCGTCTGGCAGCACCGAGTGGAACTGGATACGTCTACCCTAAATATTGCAAGCTGTCTCTCCAGGGAAACTTGCCAATCACAGTTAAGACATGGAAGACAATTGCCTTCTGCCAGTCAAAAGGAAGAAAGAGGTTATTGTGAAGCTCGGCCAATTTAGTACGATTTGCAAACATGATTACGCATCTGTACATTCCCTGATAAGAACAGTAAATGGCTTCGTAGAGCTGTACTGTACAATACATGTATTCAAAAGAATTGCTTATTAGTGAGTAATGTTCAAGAGTGTGAATTTCCATGTACCTTGCTGTCTGAAGGTTCCAGCATCTATATATCCTGAAAAAGATCACAATTGTTGTGAAGATATCTTGTTTACTTTTACTCTGTCCAGAAAAATATTCAGTAATACGTTTTATTTAGATTCCAGTGTTCTTCATAATAGCATTCCATATACTCTTTGAATTGACCAGAATATTGTAGGACAACATGCTCACTTACACATTATCATGTGGTTAGATTCCTGCATGTATATTCGAATGTACATTTTATAGTTTCCGATGTCTGTAACAAGACTGCAATGCCATTTCTCCCATATGTTTGATGCATATTATGGGACTTACTTGAAGTGTCATTGGTTGGCCAGAAGACAGTTGTTCACATGCAAGTATTTCAAGCCCCGAAGTGTATGTCATACAGTGAGATCAACAGCTTGATAAGAAGTCTACTTTTAGTCTGCGATTCTACAATTACTTACCATTTATGAAAAAGAACATTTTCTGGTACTGTGACAATAGAACAAAATATTTGCCAGGAATTATCAATACATAATGAATATATATTGTAAGAATGGTGTACATATTTGTATTAAAGCCCCAGTGCTGCTAACTTTTGATGGTTTTTTCATTATTTTTATTTTATAAATCAATTGCAACTTCTTATTCTACTCCCCAAAGAATGTTGAAACACCCACTATTTAGCTTTTCAACTTAGCGTCTATATGTGTAAAATGCATGGTTATGGTTTACATTTGAATTCTAGTCCGGACCACCAGGAGTGAGTTTGCAACAATAACAATGCACTTTACAACCATAGGGGCTGAGTTGACAAGCTGGATACATTCTTTGGGGAGAAGAACAAGGAATTATGGTTAACATTCAAAATAAAAATGGTGAAATTATCATCAAAAGTTAGCAGCACTGGGGCTTTAATATCATAGACAAAAACCATTTAAATAAGACATAAGGGGGCAGTTATATTTGCATACACAATGTACACTCCTTTTATACACAGTACATTGATCAAATGTTTAGAAAAAAATGACTCACTTTGTTTGATAACAATGATTTAATTAATACATATTTATTTATTTTGATTTTGATTTTAGTCTTTGATACTTGAAGTCAGTTTTACTATGGTCAGAGATTGTTTGTCATTTGTTGTTGTTGTCGTGGCTAATCAGCCCAGTATGACTTTTGAGATCAAATATAAGCAAATGTAGAACTCTTCACTGTAAACAATCAAATGTATGTATTGAGGGACAGATAAAAGTAACTTTATGGTACATGTCAAAGTTTGTCCCTCTGTGAGACCATAGGGTCCCAAAAAACTAACCTTGTAGCTTTGGAGAGCATAGTGATTTCAGCATTTTGGCAAAAATACCCAAACAACAGACACACACATCTCAAGTGAAAGGCGGGGTCTGAATGTATAGTAGCATTCTCGCGAGCCAGAGCAATAATTTCCGCCCCCGCTGACCTACGCAAAAATCAATCTCGCAACGGGTAGCGCTGAGCTGTTGCCGTAAAGAGGCGCATGGTTTACGACGATGGTATAGTAGGTGAAAATTTTAAAGCTAGAATGGTTACGTAACTATATAAGCCACAAAAATTCTGACATGGTGGTTTGGTGACAGTTCTAAAACAGTCACTGGTATAGTACTGTTTTGTAAAGGAGTAAGATCCAGTGCAATTAATCATCGTCCATCTAAATATACACCTTAGGAAGTACAGTGCATATATTAAGTATGTGTTTACATGTATGTATAATTACCTGACTTTTAAAATAAGCCCTCCGTGTGATTACACTACAAACTACACAGCATTAACATTTGCATGAATTAACATTAACATGAATAGACCATTGACGTAAGTGAACATTTTTTGTGAAGTAAGCTCAGCAATTGAAATTTCTCTTTTCTGTAGAAGATTTCTGTGGAAATGTTTTGGTGGCGCTACATGTACCTGTTATTGTTTTCGTCTCAGAAAAAGCTTTTGTTATTTCTCTGAAAAACTTCATTGTGCAGCTATACTTGACATGTACCGGTACAGGGCTTGTGTTCAGTGGCCTTCGTAAGGATTTGTAAGCCTTTCCTTTGGCGGGGGTTGGGGGGGGGGGGCTGTAAATGAAAATTTTAATTTAGTCTTTCAATAACATTACAAGCTGTACAAGTCACCATTTTCAGAAATGGTGGTAAAAGCGTTATTATTTGTGATTAAAAAATGTTGCCAATTACAAATTGTTTGAAGATGTAATTATAAAAAACTGCTCTCTCTATAAATATGCCAAATTAAAATGATGTATTCATTTGAAAAATGAGAAAGTTTTATCGACATGCTGACATTTTGATATGTAGTTATATACCATGCTCACTGAAAATGAATTATTCTTGTAATTAAATACTTAAGCTCCCTTGTGAGCTGGCCTTTTTGTCAGAAGAATGAAAATGGAAACCAAAAATTGCCAAACTGTCTCTAACTATTGATGTAATAAATACACCTGTCGGGGTCTGATACCGTGACAAAGACCAATTTAATGAGGCGGCTGTCGTTGGCTATTGTTGGGAACAAAGAGCATTCTAAATGATTGATGAAGTTACCCTGTAAGTACTCTTACCTAGGGAAGTAGATTTTGATTGAGCTATTAATTCCTGCAAAATTGCCTGAGATTTTATGTGCAAATGTCGGGTTTGCCCCAGGTCTGTGTAGGAAGTCATTCAGTGCAGGCAAGCTGTCATTTGTCTTCCGATTCAGTCTCCAGCACAGGTGAAATATACAGGAGAGGGTGTCAGTTGTATGGGTACAGTGTATACGGAATGAGCTCAACCATGTGATTAATTGATTGTTGAGACCAGTGCTGTTTCTGTGAATCACTCACGGCGTGCCCAGAATGTTTGTCACGTTATCGATCGGGAAGAAATTTATAATCAGTTAAAAATTGAGTTTAAGATTAATCACGTCAGATATGAATTGTTGAATTGTGATTTTGTACATGTAAGCTGTGCCCAATCTTTTGCATTTTGGAAAAATTCATTCTTGCATGTACATGTAAATAAAGCTGTATACATGTATTCATGTCTACACACACACTCACACACACACAAACATATACATGTATATGGCACAAGCGTAAGTTGTAAATAATATATTGATTTATAAATATGAGACTGTAATAAAATTTTATAGACTGAAACAAGTCTGGTATGTGTTTTGTTCATATTGATTATAGCTTATCAGAGAGTTAGTCTGATAAAGCTGCAGACTTTGTATATGGATCAAGGTAATGTAGGTGTCACACGCTACGTGTAAGAGGATGACCCAAAGGGATGCAGTTTAGGGTCAATGACCCCAGGATACAGCACACATCAGTGATCGAAGTGTTATAAATAGTCTGAATCGTGTGCTGTACAAGACATGTATTGATTGTCATTTCTTCTGTTTTGCTCCGACAGGGCATTCTTTTTCCTTGTTTCCTGGTACATATGCAAATTTTGACAATTAAATGGAGAGGAACAATCAGCTCAATGACTCGTCCACCATGTTCTCCCAAGACATGCCGACCACTATCATGGAACGATACAACAGTGTGGAGGCCGGCACCTACCTGCTCAGAATTTACCCAGGCTCCTGTGCGCCAGATACCATATTCAGTATAACTGAAGCCACCAAGAACACTCGTACCAAGGAGGTGATTGAGCGAGTCGTGAAAAAACTCAGCCTAGACAACGTGAAGGATTACTACCTGGCAGAGGTGTGTCAGGAGTCGGGGCAAAATTGCATCGAGCGGAGGCTGGAGAATGAGGAGTATCCAGTAAGAGTTCAGCTTCTCTGGCCTAAGAGTCCCGAACAAGGTCCGGGCGATCCTACATATCTGCCGACGAAATACCGTTTCTTTCTGCGAAGTATGCATCAAGAGAACACAAACCAACCTCGTGCCTTTCACGGAACTCCTGCGCTGGACACGTTCATGAATGGATTCCAACCCAAGCTGGATCAGAAGGAGTATGATGACCTATGCAATCTTCCTGACCTGAGCGAAGATACACTCATGGACAGTATTATTTCGCGGTTCAAGCGCGAAAAGATTTACACCTACGTCGGCTCTATCCTGATCTCCGTGAACCCTTTCAAGTTCTTCCCCATCTATAATCCCAAATATGTGAACTTGTATCAGAACCGCAGGCTCGGAGAGCTACCGCCGCACATATTTGCCATAGCCGATGCGGCGTTTCACACCATGCTAAGCAAGAAAACTAATCAGTGTGTGGTGATATCGGGAGAGAGCGGATCTGGAAAGACGGAGGCTACTAATCTTCTCCTTCATCATCTGACTGCTCTGAGTCAAAAAGGTCACGCCAGCGGATTGGAACAGACTATTCTTGGTGCTGGGCCAGTATTAGAGGTAGGTTAAGGGTTGAGTGTAATATTCTGGATAACATTTGTAATTATGATTACAGTCCCTGCCCCTCAGATCCCTAGATTTGTCTTCTCACCCTTTGTTGTAAACTGATGTGATCCACTGTGTGTGCATGAAGTTAAATACCAGATACAATGGTTATCCCGTTGGCTATTGATAGCAAACTCCGGGTAGGACCAGAACCTCATCAAGGAAGCTTTCAATAATAAAATCACCAGGTATTGTTGTTGTTGTGTTGAAAAATGTAAAATAAACATCCATATTTGGGCAGTTATGATCTTTCAAGAATATTTACTGATAACAAGGTAAATCTTGAAAGCAAATGTTGATATTGGGAAATTCAAACTTTCCCTGTAACAGAGGAGAACCATGTTTTGGAAGTTTGAAAATGTTAGCACTGTTATTTTCATAAAACTGACCAACTTGTTTGAGAAAAGAACTTTAGGACAGTAAAGTGCAAAACGCATGGTTTATACATTACTCAACAAGAATGGGTCACTTAACATTTAGTCAAGTGCTGTACCTGTACATGTACATGTACACTAACCGACAGTTAGAGAAACTATAGTAAATTTATCAGTATATCTATTATTTCGGTTAAAAACAAATACTAATTCTTTATCCCAAAAGTATGTTGAAATCCAAAGTACAGCAGACCCAGCAGTGCGTGTATAACGTGTTGTGTCATGATTGACAAGTGAAGTCTTGTCCAGACTTAAATATGGTTATCAACTATAATATCAGATATTGCACACATAGACATGCAGGCCACATTGTACATGTATTGAGACATGGTGAACACTATACATTTCAACAAGATTTTTTAGTGGGCCAAACAAGAAATTTTTTGTTGCAAATAGAACCAAATAAATGAAGATTCATTAAAAGTTACAGCAAATGGAGCTTCTAATTTGATTAGGTAAAGTGATTTTCTGTTAAATATGAATAAATCTCATGAGGGCAGGAAAAATACACTTGACTTTGAAATGATCAATACTGTACTGTGAAGACAGCTGAATATTACAACCAAGGTTAAGTCATGTAGGAATTTTTGTGAAGTTATAATTATATGGAATGACACATATTTGGTGGCACTCGTATGATGTGTCAAAAACCCATGATGGATTGACTTGCCAGTGTTGTTGTAAAAATTGACACACGACAGCTACTTTGATATATTATATCAACCCAGCACCCCAAATGTGACACTTGCCTTATTAAATCGTGAGACCAATTTGCCCAGGATGTGGTAGAAAATGCATAAATCAAGCGCAAATTTATCAGTATGTCAGTTGCTTGGAGATTTCTTCAGCAACATGAATCAGAATGTCATGATGTTCAAGGAAAATTAAAGAGAAAAATCGGCACTTGTACCGTATTGCGATATTTCCTGAAGTGAAAATCAATCAGTTTACTGGGAAGCCATGCTTGAAATGCCAGGAGCCCTAGGGATTGCCCGGAACCACCGGAGCAAGCATTTCAAGTGTGTAGGTATTTCCTTGTCAGTCAGTGTAGCATTATGATGGAAATTATGCACTCATACATAATGCATTCTGCACTCTTCCTGTGGAATTTGCCATCATTTGTAGATCCAGACAGTTTCTAATGATTTGCTAGCCTGCCTTATCACTCAGTGTGTAATTCTGTGTGTTTTCTGCTAGGCATGGTTTGAATTTTGTGTTTCTTGCATTCTTTTTATGGCACCTTTTAGAGCAATCCATTTCTAGTGGGGCACTAAGATATTTTTATTATTTGTCTATCAGAAACAACAAGATTACTGTAACTATCAGTTCTACTACTAATAATAACAGTAATACATGCAGTACAGTAGTACACTATATTCACAAATTTGTATAAACATATCAAAAATTTCCCTAGAATGGTTTCTTTTTCATTATTTGTCATTTTCATGTGAGTGTCCGACAAATGTTAATATTTTATGTTTTTTTCATGAAGAAGAGAGACAGAAAAAACCCAAACAGGAGTAGAACAAATTTGCAATCGTGTACAGTCAAAAGAAAAGAGTCATGTGTCCTTGTGGTACATCTGATTCGGTTGCGTTGTACAATATCATGGATGGTAAAAGTCTCACAAACAAACATGTAATTTGTGTCTATTGACAAATGTGACAATGCCTCATGAAGCATGGTACCAGCATGGACACCCAAGCGTTGTTGATTGTAAAGTAAAAAATATCAACAATTCAGGCAGTCCTTTCAAGATACATCAAAATATGCACAAGACATTCTTGTAATTCCTTAAGCCTTTCACCTTTTCAGAAATTAATAATAATATCAAGTGATGAAACAAATGTTGTAGATTAACCTTGCAGCTGAAAGTAAATGTACTGTACATTGGTTTTACTGTTGTTGTATTTCCCGACTAGCAAATGAATGTACGGTGTGTAGATCATATTCCAATATCAGATCCAGCAGTGTCAAGTGCATACTTAGACCTCTTTTTTGCACATATTCAACAATATATACTGTCATTTCTGCGTTCCAACTATAAAGTTGGTAGAAATATTTCAGCATTAGTTGCTCTCAATTTCATGGCATGAGTACTCCAGTCAAGGCATATTACAGGAGTACATGTTCAATCACTCCATATTGTGTATAAAACTTTCCTCAATGAAATTTCAGTCATTCTCTTACCAAATCAAGAATAAATAATCAGGGGTCACTGTTTAAAGTTTGTACAAGAGAAACAAATTACCTAACATAAACTGATATTTGAAATTCCAATGGCTGCCATTCCTGTGTTAACTCTATGGGACAAAATGTAAATTTTTGATTTTTGAAAAACTGACACAGTAAAAAATTTTCTTACTCCTGCAACTTCAATAAAATGAACCCACATGAGTGGTAGATCAGAAAAGAATTGTAAAACTTCAAGAGTCCAAATATCTGTCCCCGAGGCGCATTCTACAAAAAGCAATGTATTGTGTCAGTTCCTGTTTGTTCTACGTTCACTTTGTTATGCTGTAGGGAAAATAAGTTCCACAATGAAATTCAGGAAACATTCCTTGTAAGGTGAAGGTTTTGTTTCCCAAGAATGTTGCCATTCTGATGATTATGATGTCTTTCCGGATAAAAAACACGTCATTCAATTATTATAGTGCTGTTTACTGATTCAAATGAAATACAACACCAGATTGTTGAGTGTATTATTGGAAAGTTTATTGATTTCAACCCTGTTTCCATTTGACTGAGTGATCATGCCTAGGCTACGTGATGAAAGCATATATGTTGTTTGAAACATTATACATGCACGTGCAGTGTCTAAATCCAGTGGGTGAAGATCATATTGCCATGTTACAACACTGATTTACGTGATCATCCTTTGATATTTTTTTCATTATTTCTATCAGCGCGGTCACGTTACACCAACATCATAATAAATGCAATGCTGCTCAAAACACTGAGCCTCACACACTCTGAACTCAAATATGCATCCCATAGATGCAAACCGATATCCTGGCAGTCCCTGTCAGATGTACATGTACATTTGACATAACATACTGTTAGTATATGAAATATGTCTTTGTCAAAATCACTGAATGAGTAACATATTGATTGTACACTTGTCATACAGAGTATGCATATCTGTAAAGCTGTCTGCACTCTGATCTCTGCATGCAGGGTTATTGATTGAATATTTCAGCCAACAAAACTTGATTATAAAATTTCTAATGCAAATTTCAGGAAAAAAGTTGCTTTTGAATGCCTTAAAATTAAGTGTAGTACATGCTCATGGCTAGTAAGTGATGTATTTATTTTTGCATTTTTTGATCAAGGTTTCATCCAAAGTAAGAAAAACACCCAATAATTGAATAAAATAATAATTTGCACATTCTTTTGTCATGAAGATATTTTATCTTGGGTAGTTACTAATATGAATAGATTACTTGAAGAACAGAGTTGTGGCCCACCCCTCAAAATCGTCTTTTGGAGAAGCCTGAGTATAAAGGAGAGAAAGAATTGATGCAGATACAATTTACAATGGTGCTTGAATATAAATATATTTTTAGGACTCTTCTATTAGGCAACCCCTCTTGACAGACTTGTCACCAAGTGTACCTCTACTTGTACATGTAATTGATGACCAAACCTTCCTGACAAACAAATTTGTGTATTTTATAGCCTGACGTACAGCCAGTGAGTGACTTTGTACTGTTTAAGCTGAATTTTATACTCACATTTCAATCATATCGCCTACTCCTTAAATATGAAATACATAATGTTATTATTATGAATTCAGGAAATTTGGTATTATGTGCCCAATACAAAGTTACAGATAAAATTAGCCCAAGTTATTCCAGTGTTGAAGGATATTTGTGTTTATTATGCAGTTTGTTCAATGGAAAAGAACATTGGGCGGGAACATCATAACATTGTGTGACGTTGTCCGACTTATTCATGTACATGTTATTGTATTAATGCATAATGTGTCCCTAGAGTTCAAACGTCAGAGTTCAAAAGTTCAATTCTCACCCCCACCCCATTAAAAAACAGAGGGAGATTAATACATTTTATTTGTTTGTGGCTTTTCGCATAAAGGAGTTCACTCCACTTTTGCCCATGGATCAGCATAGTCATTTGAATAAAAGTTTATCGTATCTCTCCTGTCAAACATTTGTGGGCGTACCATTAAAAAAGTACCAACGACCCATGTAGCCTTGAATTGCATATCTGAAAAGGGAAATGTCCTAAATCCATGTATTTCAATAAAAATAGTTAAATTTCTTCCGACATTCCCCTCTGTGAAAATGTGTTTATCAAGAAGAGCCTTATGCCCCCGATTTCCTGTACTAACCCATCAGTTAGACCACACCTTTGCCAGAACTAATGAAATTGTAGTGGATGACCGATAATAGGGTATACAAGTACCATTTTATACTTCAGGGGGAGGAGGGGATGAGGGTGTAGACCAAGTTAGTGAGTATGTTTGCGTGACCTGTCTGTACAGCATCTGATACATGCCCATGTGTACAAAGTATATTTGATCATGCATTTGTGGCCGAAGTTTCTACCTTTGAAAAATTTCATTTATTTACCAAATGTGCCCATAAATGGACTTGTTTCAATGATTTTTCATTGAAGTTTTATTTATGTTGACTGGTAGTTAAGTTTTAATGTGTGCTTCATGCAATTTACCAGTATTATTAGCTTCCAGGACCAAGTGTATAGGATCAGTGGGTTTCTGTTGTGTGTGTGTCTGTACATACATGTATGCATGCATGTATGTATGCATGTATGTATGTACAATGTATATCAACAAAAGTGCTATGAACCCTGTGAAAAAACACTAAATTACAGCATTGATGCAAAAAAAGGTGGAAGTGATTTTCATTCTTTCTGCATGAGATCAATAGTTATTTGCAATGTAGCGTACAATTGAGGTGTGTTCAACTGACCAATGGGTACTGTACAACTTGACATCATGATTAGCCAGGAATTGCATTCCATAACCGTACTTTTGTCCGGCAGTTCTGCTTAGAACACTGACGAACACAGTCTTGTTGTTCTGATCACCAGGCTGCATCAATTTGAAGAACAGAAAATACCAATTACACAAGCAGTATGTGTCACCCATAGTCTGGCTAATTCTCAAATGCCAGTGTAATCGGATTTCAGTTTCTCTGGGGAGTGTGTAATTCCAACGTAAACTCTTGACATTATACTGTATATCAAAAGAATTGAATGAAGAGAAAAAAAGATCACATGTGCGGATAATGTCGACAGATGAAAAATACATTTAGCAAACTTTGAAATGAATGCCAATGTGAGCGTGTGTATGATTGAAATCCCCCTCGTATGAATGAAATCCCCCTCGTCCATTAGTGATTGAATTTTCTGCTTGACTGAAGTTGAAAAACAGAAAATATTCCTCACAAATGCACATCATGATTGGAATAGATTTTTAAAAACCAGGAAGTTGATTGTTGTGGTGCTTTCTTTATCAGGCATACTTGTTACTGTTGATGATTGAAATTTATAGTTTGTGGGGGCTGTGGTTTTTCCTTTGTCGGGAGTGGAATCTGTGCACGCAGAGGATGAGGGGTAGCCAGGACAAACCATCAAAGCTGCCATCCAGACATGACAAACAGACTTCATTGCCGTCATTCAACTTGTCATAATTTCAAATGGAGTCTGAAAAAATGCATGTGGTTTTCCGAAGTCCTTGGATTTGGAATGGAAGAAAAGTTGGAGAGGATGTACAATTGCAAAATATCAGACTGAAACGTTATACCGGTAGAAACCACTGCAATTTATCGTTAAAAGGGCCGGGATATTTTTGTAAAATTGACTTGAAATAGCAGCATGTAAACTCAAAATTGCAACAATCATCCAAGATTTTCAGCTGGGCAAGTGCCAGGAAAAGGCTTCTTTCCAGCAGGGCCGATTCCATATAATGTGTTATGGTACACTATAGTACACAATGTAACTTTAAAATGTCCTGCCCACCTAAACAGAGCATTAGGATAATTTCAGTAGTAAGTATGGATTGTCCCTGGTACAGCATTCTCACCAGCTTATCATGTATCAATAATGATATGAAATCGCTGGGTTATTTTTAGCAGATGATATTTTCCAGCTATTTCTAGTGTGCATTGTGTTTACAAGAATGCACAATCAATATTTCTTGGTATCAGACTCTTGTTATCTGTCAAATAAATAATACCCGTACTCCTTAATAATATTGATGCTGTTCAATGTATACAATCAAATGTGATCTTTTGATGATCAATTGTTAATTTCCCTTTTTTGGACTGAAAAAGGGTCTTGAAATGACAAATACAAGCAACTTGTGCCTTTGGCAACCCTCTTCTTAAAAACATTGGTATAGTGACTATCACGGTGTTTGTGAAAATGCAAGTCCAGGTAAATTTTTGACATTGCTGTATCAGTGAGAAAATGATACACTGGTCAATGTTGTTTGTAAAATTGATGCATATTGCAATGAAAAATGAATGGATAATGAGTTAGAAGAGAAATGCTCTTGTATTTTGACTGAGTTACTCATCACATACTGTCTAACTTTCAATCTTGTATTTTGACTGAGTTACTCATCACATACTGTCTAACTTTCAATCTCAAGAAAATTGTCTCAGTTTTATTTTCAAGAAAGACATAAATCTAACTAAAATATGGCCTGTCTGATACAACACAGTAAAACATTAAAAGTGCTGAAAAGCATTTCTGAGGCATTCTATGCTGTTACTGAACCCTCATTTGAAAAGTGAATTTATCAATAAATATAGAAACTGGCAGAAAATGTGAATTTCAAGAAAAATGTTTATTGTAGATTGGTTTCTTCTAGATTGCAAAATATGATGTTTTCTTCTTGAGAAGAGATGAATATCAGTGAAATAGATACAGTGAATGTTAGTTTGTCTTTGTCTTTGTTTGCTGTACTTTCATGTGAAAAAGCTGACCTCCTGATTACTTGATTCAGAGGCAGTGAGTTGTGACTCAAAGGTCATGCATGTGTGTTTTCAGTTGCAGACAGAAGGCTATTGTAACAGTCTAAGTTAGGTTTGTTCCTCTGGCCCCATTTTTGGTCATCTGATCAGAGCAGTAACCTACGGTATGTTTTGAGTTGTGGGCAAAGTACTGCTAGATTTTGAAATGTGTTTTTGGTCACAGTTCAGGTTAAGTTGTGTGTCGGAGTACCATGCATTTCTCAGTATTCAGTGACCAATTTAGCTGTTCAATTGTGTTGTATCGTAGTGTTTGAACAATCTATAAAATCACAGGCTGTATCTCTGTGCTGAAGCCACATTAGCTGTATCTTGTTATATTTTTTTCCAGTCGTAAAATAAAATCTCCTTCCATCCTCAAAATCATGACAAAGTGCCCAGTGTTCAGCTTGTCAAGACAGCATGTCAACTGTTAGTAAGTAATGCCCAGTATCATCAATTGGCAACTGAATTCTAGTCCAGCATAGAATATATTTGTCAACAATAACATTACATATCGCACTCAATACATTATGTTGTCTGGCAAATTCTTAATAATTTATACAACTTTGGGGAGAATCAGGAAATATTATAATTGCGGTTTCGAACAAAGATGAAAATTTAAAATTAAAGCTAAACATGCCCTCATGCAAGATAGAAGGTGTAATGAAGTTCTATTCTGTGGGGTGCTGGGAGTCCCAGATAACCAGTAAACTGAAGCAATGGAAAAAGGAACAATACACATGTTAAAGCAGTGAGTCATCTGACGTAGACTAGTTGATGAATTATGCTTTGTTGGTTCAAGGCTACTGAATACTTGGGTCTCTGTGTACCCTATACAATAATGATGTTGGTCTTAGCAATGATACGTGTACGGTGTGGTTCAGCTGTATTGAAGTATGACAGCATCCATCATTGAAATCCCCGTAATTCTTAGTATTGGCAGCTACATTGCAGATCTGGATCAGAAAGAAGAATCCCATTTTGATTGTGCATTTAGACTATTTATATGCATAGTAAATATGTGTATATATGAATATGGATTAACTTTGTTTTCAGTGGCAACTTTTGGAGAACTTTTTGGGAATTCTTAATTTATTGTACAAAAATATTAAAATGGAAAGCTTCCTTTTATTAATCTCTCACTATCGCTGTGCATTTGGATTCAACTCAGAACAATACCAAGACACATAAAGAAAATGGTGTATCTAAGAAAAGGGTGGTAGTGAAGTTAGATGTGCGCAGTACCTGTACTTCAAGGCATATGCTTTGGTACAATCATGCAGGACTGTTGCAACAGACAAAAATGTCAATTGCTTTTCCCGTGTGACTTGGTGCGATAAACCCCACACAAAGAGCGAAATGTGCACTCTCAAAATTCAATCTAATCTGACATAACCAGTCAGCACTGATTTTTCATCAAACTAAAATTCTATAAATGGTTATAAGACATATTTCTTGTGTATGTGTGTGGGCACAGAGTGAATTTCCACAAAGTCTGACGCTTTCGCAGACACCAATATAAATAATACGACAGTTAGGTCACGATGACTGCGTGAATCCAGCTGGAATGCCTGCTGAGCTCTGCCGACATTTGACATTTGTATGAAGTGCCAGGGTGTATCAGTGTCAACATGTACTACATCAGTAAGGCATAAGGAATGCTGTTTTCCCAATTTACGATATGCATTACATGTCAGCCTGGTCAAGTAGAAATGTCCACATCCGTGCTTATTTACAAAGTTTTACATGTACACAAATAGGAGATATGCCATGTGATCCCTTCCAAGTGGAAACCGATGTTAGAAGTGTGAACAACATCAATATGATATTATTATTAAGTGACTGAGTTATTTCAGGTAGAATGCACCTTGTGGACAGATATTTGGATGCGCAAATCTTTTTAATAATTTTCTTATCCACTGGTTTTTTGGGCTCATTTTGAACCTGTTAAAGTCTTGACGGTTTCACTGCCTTGTTTCTGTGAGAATCGAAAATGTAATTTTTCTCCACAGCAAACACAGAGATAGTGACCAAATGTCAGTAACCTTAGGTAATGTGTTTCCCTGGTACATTTGCACAGTGGTCCCCAATTTCATTCTCAATTTTGAAAGACAGTGGGTCAAAGCTAGCTTGAAGAAAGTTTGAGCAAAAGTTTCAGTCCATCATTTTCGGGGCACCATCACTTTATGGCCATGATTTTGAAATACACAGAGCACAGGAAGATTTCTGCAGGCAAAGATTTTATGTGAAATACAGTTCAGAGGTCAAACAGACCAGAAGGAAATTCATTCACTCATGAAGTGTGAGTGACTTATAGCTAGAAAGTCATGATGCTAATACAGCACTCACATTTGTGTGTGTATCATATTCCTTCTTGAAGTTCAAGGTTGGGGTTAGTTTTTTAGTGTGAAGTTCTTGCAGATTGGCATGGAAGTCAGTACTTCGCATAATTTTGAAAAAGTTGATGATGTCAACACTGGTTCAATGACACCAGTGCTTGTATCAAGTTTAACATCAGTTGGCATTTGGTTTGTGCCTTTTTAGCAGAAAACATCATATTCACCCAATAAAAGACAGAAAAGACAGTTCATTGTGTGATGATTCAATGTACGTATGAATACTATGATCATGCACATGGAGGATTTGCAATTGTCTGCAGTAAAATACGTATATAAACAACATTGAAACTCAAACACCAGTAGTTCATCTTTTTACTGATGGTGACATTCTGCTGTTGCATCTGATGAATGGATTGAGTCAAGTGGAGACATGATCGCCTTCCGTTGAACTTATTGTTTGCCATTGCAGAACAAAAACAATCTTGAAAATGTTGGAGGCTAACCCAGGCGGAGAGTTGTAAAAGGGGCATCATCTGCGTGTAAATTTTGATTCATTCTGAGTATTTGCATTGACGTGAAAGCCAACAAAACCAGCACAGCTTGTCGAGGTGATTCTTTGAAAATGATGAGGTCAGTTGATGAACTAGTTTCCTCCCCAGCCAGACGTCATGTCCATTGCCAATCCAGATGTCAAAGGTCAAGAAGCGTACAAGTTTTTGCTCTGACTGAAGAAATATCTGTGATGCGCAATGTGTGATTCCCAAGGTTTGACACACAGCAGTGAATACTAATGTCCTCATCATTGGAGGGTGTGAACAGGACAAACAAACCTGAATACACCATAACACAGTCATAGCTCCATTGATTTCAATTGACTCCCCTTGATACTGTAGACATGGACATGTTTCTGAATGAGTCATGTTATTCCCATTAATTTTCTACTGCCTAGCTGCGCACTCATGATCTTACAAATTCCATGTATGGCCTCATCCCCCCCCCCTACGTAATTCAACATTTCCATGTTTTCTTTACAAGTCTAGCCAAGCAGTGACCTCAGTGCCCCTTTTTATATACAATGCTGAATACCAAAATGTGGTGATTGTCCGAGTCTGGTACGCTGAAAGGTCACAAAGTTTGATACAGCATGTATGTCTTCAGGTCAGAAACTGGTAACTTTCCCTCAACACTGCTGCCCTCAGAGAAGGCCCCTGTGGGAAGTACTCATGTAAACTCAGTGTACTGCCCATGCCTAGCCATTATTTTTATAGAATTTTCTTTCAGACTGGTGCAATGACTTCCCATGGTATTATATCATCTAAAACAATATTTGATTTAAAGTTCAGCATTTTCATAATCCGTCCAGTTCTCGGTCACGTATTCCCTGTGATTGTAGGAGTGAGATCCAAAATCATTCTGTATTTTAGGAATGACATTCAAAAATGCTGTAACTAAATCACATAACATAGTACATGTATGTTGCTAGAACATGTACATGTACTGCATGTGGTGTGTTTATGTTCACACAGACATCCCATCTCACCTGTAAATTTCAAAGAGTTGAACCATTACCTCATAGATTTCATAGGGACAATGAGACTACACTCTGTCGGGATATGCACAAGGGACAGACATAAAAAAACAAAACGGACAGGAAACCCCGAACATCGATATAAAGCCCACAAAAGCTGTCTGGCTTGTTCTATAAACATAGGTTGACAGTTAAAAAAATATAGACCAAAAGTTATAGGTGAAGTGTTGAATGCGGCACAGAATGTGTAGACTTGCTGTGACTAATGAGTGTCATAAACACATTCATGTGGTCAAGATGATGCTTAATGCAAGAAAAGTTACTGCAAATGAAAACAAGAAAACAGATTTCTGTAAAAGAAAAAAAATCAGGATTCAATAGGAAATGGACTTCCAGATATTGAGATGTGTAAATCTTAGATCAGGTCAAGGGGCTCGATTGACTGTTTATTGCACCAAAATAATTGCAGACTGTGGCATGGGAACAAAGTTCATAATTACCGAAGACGACTGTACAGGATCTGTCAACACAACAGTGCATTACTGTTGCATGTGTCTCATTTTGCTCTGATAATATTAGTCTTACTGTTTTCCTCTGAGGCTGGTCTTTCCTTCCTTTTCTGTCCAGCCACCACCTCATTGGCAGTGCTGCCGTATTAGTCTCAATAAGGTCAGAAATTTCACACCACAAGCCTACAGTGGAAGTGGTTTGTAGGTCACATATATATTATACAGGCTGTATTTATGAAGTGAAAGTCCGCTGACTTGAACTAAATATCAGCAGGTTGCCATTAATCACCATTGTACCAATTGTGGTCGCCGCAGTGTGGTGTACAATACAGGGAGTGGGAGGTTACGGCCGAGACCTGCACTTACTGAATTTTTTCTTTGGCCCAACCTTGAAAGAAAATACCCAGGAAGAAGATTAACTATGTATATTGTCACATAGAATTTGTTCTGGAGATTATTCATACAGGAGTTGTTGCAGATTCAGATGTACAGTTGCACAAGAGCTCAGAAAAGAAAAGGAAAAGTGTTGGGTGTCTGCAATTCAGCTTGCGCACTCTTCTCTCTTAACTCTCTTGTCAACTCACACCAACCAAACTTGTAAATGTTGTTGGTACATGTACGACCACAGGTTAAAAAATATACTGTACAGTCTGTGAAGAAATCTTACATTTGTACAAACCTTTCTGTTATTGAAAGAGTTCTTAGAATGAACTCTTACTATCAAAAAGTAAATGGCAGATATAATTTATAAAACAGCAGCAGTAAAGAATTTTTCTGTCTGCTAAACAATTGTGCTGAATTAGTATTTTTCACCCAGCTCTACCAGAGTCTTTCCAGTTTCCAGTATTGAGATCATGGCAGTGGTATTTGCTATGATGTGTCCATGTAATTGTTAAGTCAGCAAATTCCAACATTCCATACAAGTATCTATAGCATTGGGATTTGCCTGCGACTTATGAATATGATCATTAACATTAGCTAACAATCAAATAGCAGAAGAAGATTACATGGCCACAAAACAAAAATATCTTTCCTTATTGACCCAGGAATATTAAATGCTCACAGCTTCTATATCACACAAAGTAATTTTATGGAAACCTTTTGATGTCTGGTCTTAAGGAGTGTGTGTGATTTACAACATAATTGACATATCTGCTTTAATATTTGTACTTCCTATCGTACTTAAACAAATTCTTTATTTGATTTCTCTAATAAATAATCAGCAAACATGTTTTTCCTTCCTAATAAAGCTGTGATACAGTGCATAGTAAATTGAAACAGGCGATGAACAGGAATCACTTAACTGTTTTATAAAGATGTCGTGTGATTTATTAAAGTGTGGCTTTACTTTACCTGTGTCTTTTGAGAACACATTCATACTACGCCACTCCTCCCAATTGTACCTGAGACAGGAAGTAAACTGTACCTATTGTATTCAGGCATTGGGAGTGCAGTGTGATTCATAGACCTGGTGAGTCTGCATGTACATGCGTAATGTGCAGAGCATTGCCTCCAGGGGAAGTCACACCTTGATTTTCTCATGTGTCCCTATGATGTCATGTGTTACATAATGCCCACTTTTACACATAGGTGTGTTTCTAAAGATCGTTGACATTTCCACCCACCAATGCTATTGTCTAGCAACCTATTAAAATTTGTTCACCCCTTTTGTTTTCTTTTGTCTGCCAGAGTTCAACTTCTCCATATTGTAAAACATGATGTATTGCCTTCAACTTCAAATAGGCAGTAGAAGTGAGATACCTGGTGAAAAGCAGACACAAAACAACCTTTGAAGAGCACTCTTTGTTAACAGCATCTAGAATCTCAACCCAAGGGGTTCTTATAGCCTGAGATCCCAGTTCTGAGGATCTGTCATTACACCTGTTTTCTGTCTATCTCATTATAAAGGAAAGAATTTATCAGAAAACTGTACCTGAGATTGGGCAAGGCGAATTGATAGGTGTTTATTAGTCCCCACGGACACCGTCCGGGGGGACTTATAGGTTTGGTCATGTCCGTGCGTGCGTGCGTGCGTGCGTCCGTCCGTCCGTTCACGCAGATATCTCTGAGATGCCTGGAGCGATTTCATTCAAACTTGATACAAAGATTACTTCATATGGCATACAGATGCACGTCAATTGTTTTTGTGATACGATCCAATATGGCCGCCAGGCGGCCATTTTATTATGATTTTTTCATGTACAGAGCCATAACTCAGGCATGTTCCAATCGATTTTATTCAAAGTTGGTATAAGGACATTGACCAATGTCATACAGATGCACGTCAATTTGTTTTGTGATACGATCCAATATGGCCGCCAGGCGGCCATTTTATTACGATTTTTTCATGTACAGAGCCATTACTCAGGCATGTTTCGACCGATTTTATTCAGAGTTGGTACAAGGACATTGACCAATGTCATAGATATGCACATCAATTTGTTTTGTGATACGATCCAATATGGCCGCCAGGCGGCCATTTTATTACGATTTTTTCATGTACAGAGCCATTACTCAGGCATGTTTTGACTGATTTTATTCAGAGTTGGTACAAGGACATTGACCAATGTCATAGATATGCATGTCAATTTGTTTTGTGATACGATCCAATATGGCTGCCAGGCGGCCATTTTATTACAATTTTTTCATGTACAGAGCCATAACTCAGGCACGTTTCAACCGATTTTATTCAAAGTTGGTACAAGCTTATTGACAAATGTCATAGCTGTGCACGTCAATTTGTTTTGTGATATGATCCAATATGGCTGCCAGGCGGCCATTTTATTACGATTTTTCATGTACAGAGCCATAACTCAGGCATATCTCAACCGATTTTATTCAAAGTTGGTACAAGGACATTGACCTATGTCATACATATGCACGTCAATCTGTTTTGTGATACGATCCAATATGGCCGCCAGGCGGCCATTTTATTACGATTTTTTCATGTACAGAGCCATTTCTCAGGCATATCCGCATGTTTTGACCAATTTTATTCAAAGTTGGTACAAGGACATCGACCAATGTCATAGCTATGCACATCAATTTGTTTTGTGATGCGATCCAATATGGCCGCTGTGCGACCATTTTGTTACGATTTTTTTCATGTCCTGAACCATAACTCATACATGTATCAAGCGAATTCATTCAAAAGTATTTTTATCACAGACCTAATGAAGAGGACTCTATCCTCTTTGAGGACCTGTAATCAAAGTACCGATTAACAAGTGGGGACTGTGTCATCAACGATGACTGTCAAGACTAATAAGCATTACATGTATAATGGCTAAAAATTTTCAGATCAAGATTTAGGAAATTGTACCATCTCATACTTGTATAAAATCATTGAATATTGCCTGTTGTGGCAAAACATTTTGACTTTCTCTCTTGAACTTCTATATTTGTCTGGTCAAGCCATAAGAAACACAATACATTTACAATAATAATAATAGTGTTACACTAAAACTAATATTTAATTCGGACTGGGTCAAACGTTACAGCCCTTTAAGCCTATAAGTCATGTGTGATTTTTTTCTCCTTGTACTTATTTTGGAGTAACTTTTATAAAGTAGTCATGTTCGTATTGTAATTGTCATTGCTAGTGTTAAGCAAAATGAAAATAAATAAACTCTTCCCTAAAAGAAATTAAGCTGTTTTTTATTGCAGAACTTGATATTGATTGCCTTATAGCAAGTTTATTTTTACCGCATGTTCGCTAGAATAATGTTTGCATGGTACCCCAATGTAGATCAGTTGAAGTTGCCCTGATTGTTAAATAAACAATTGAAGTGCAATCCAGGCATGCCTGAAATTCAACATGTACCCAGTGTAGTCACTTAAAAAAACCACTGTGTAACTTCCCATAGAAGTGATTCCTGAGAGAGCAATTTAAATGTGCATTACATATTTGAAATGAATTCATTTTGTATCCGTTGCCATGGAAACAGATCTGCTGATGGGATGTAGATGATACTGGAGTTCAGTGCAGTAAATTTTTCATTGCAGATGTTGCGTGTATGTAGTACTCAATAAATAGCTTGTCACAGGTATGGAATTCTCTCAAGCTAATCATTTATCAAAATATTCTGAACAGTACACAGAAATGCAATAACATTAACAACCACAACTTTCAGGCAGCCAGATTGCTGGTTACTGTCCATTTTACTGGTTCAGATCTCTTGTTCTGCATTGTTTGTTCATGGTATATGTTGGTCTTCCATCATGATTTGCAGGCACTGATATGTCGATAAATAACAAGATGATAGATAGATACTTAGTATAAAGAAGAAAAAGTGTATTTCTAAATTATTCATTCATCGGGACATCACATCTGGATGTCTCACTCAAATGCAGTCTTTGCATTTTCTTTCATTTGTTGTGATGAAAAATGCAAAAAAATAAATAAATTATTGAAAAAATAACTTAAAGAAAGAATACCACGCAACAGTACTGAACATGTATACACAATTTACCCATAATGCATTTGTTGCACTATCTTTTATCAAACATACATTTAACCTTTGTATGGATCAGTGTTGAGTGAGTTGACAATTATAAACAGTGTATAACCTTTATGTGAATGGGTATTGAGTGCACTACCAATAAACAATGTATGTTTGCAATTTCTCGGAGGTGTCAGGTTAACAAAAACATGACTGCTTGCAGGGCTTATCTTTTTATCCAACACCAGCATGAGAAGCAACAGCAGATGTTGGGTTAAATTAGATGGAATTAAGACTGCCAATGTAATGTAAAGAAAATATACAAGCCATAGCGTTGAAAAAAGCAGAGGCCATGAAAAGCCTAATAAACTGAACAGTTAAATTATGATTTGTCAATGTGATAAATTCAAAATTGTGACTTCAGGTGTGGTAATAACAAGATGAAATCTAATACATTAGTTGATTTTACAGATTTACCAAAATAGAGTTGTTCACAATTCTAAACTATATGAAAGTGCTTTATGTCACCATAAGGAATAAACTATCCCAAGTAACATTATCTGAACAAGGGATACATGTACCCATGCATACATGTCATATTCTGCTAGACTAGGTCATAGGGGCAGGTTGGTGGAAGTTGAAAAGGATTACTGTAGATGGTGGTGAAATATCCACAACCATGTTTATTGTTTGTAATTACTGTATTCAGTTGTTTGAATGTTCGGGCAACCTTGAAATGTATGAAGGTCATTGCTTATCACTTTTATCACTGCCAGTCAATACACTGAACAAAGAGACCTTCAACCATATTTTCATACACAATTAAATTTTTCAATTCCACCATATTTTATGAAGATTTGACGGATGGTTTGAAAATATAGGTCTCGTGCCAGTGTAAAGTACTGCCTGTGTAGAAAGCAAGCATTAGAATACAGTAATGTACATGTGTCGATAAACCCGATATTGTTGTAAAGGTACATTCAGTTCAATATCACAAAAGATGTGTATTAATCATGTGTATTAAATATTTTCTTTCTCAAGTACTTCCTCGATATTGAACGTTCATAAATAGATACACATTCAAATTTGGATTGTCCCATGGAAATGACATGCTGGGATAATGTGCAAATATGATTTTGTTAGTAGGGGTCAAATTGGCATTTAGTATAGATATATGTCATAGATGCTGGCAAACTCTTTCCTTGAACAACAATGAAATGTTTGTTCTGACTTGTGATGTCATAAGGAAGCAGGAAAAAAACATTCCTTCAGTGACATCTGTGATGACCTCATTATGGGTGACCCTTGACCTTGATCATCTTGCCAAGAAGGTCAGGCATAAAGATAGAGTCCAGTCTACCGGACCTTCCAATCTTGCTCCAAAAGGAGTTGACAGAATTTGTTATGTCTCAGTTTCGGGGTCAAACATGCAAGTGTGAAAATAGCATATCCTGTTTAGAATATCCACGACAACAGAGATTGGATAGTTTCTGCCAGGATCTTCATACCCCGCATGTGAAACTGAATAAACTTGGACGTGCAATTTACTCATTTACTTTCATTTCTTCTAAAAATTTCTCTTGAGATTTGCCGCAACAGCTATCAAGTGAGCAATAAAGTATACATTCTTATTATAAAGTTTAAACTCTGCAGTAAAGTCTTCTGTCTTCCCAGTACCATGAAATTAATATTCTTGTATGGAAAATGTACACAATTTTCCAGAAATATGTAAATAGAGTGGCACTGTTTGTGGTCCAATTTTGCCTATCTTCTGGCACATATGCTTTATTTCAAAATAATTTGAAATTTAGAAATTTACTAATCAGTGACAGGATCTCTGCACTCAGCATAAAAATGAATCTCCTTTCTGAATCGGCTCTAACTGTCCCCTCACACACTGTTATTGGTAGTCTTTAAAGCGGTCTTTCGATGATCAATAGGATCCATTCCTCCAACTCATTTCTTTTCTTCACAGGAGTATTAAGTTTACTCTTTGCTAGGGATCCCCTCCATCCAAGTGCCAATAATATACTCTATGGCCAGCATTTATTATTTACATATAAAATATCATTATCACAGAAGTAAAGATGCAGCTAGTACAACAGGTTCATCCAGCACTTTCTCAGGAAGTCTGAAAAGTTTATTCTTCTCATTACATATGTAATTTTACACAAAACAGACAAGCCCACCCTGTAACCTTGAAGTTTCCAGACAAAGAAACTGGTGTTTGTTGCCGCTTCATGTGAAATCCCTGTCAAGCACAGTGTTCGATTACATGCAAAGAGGGCCCTGTTTTTACACAGGCACCTCTATAAAGGGAAATCCATCCCGTATGGCCCAACCACAAGAATGGGGTCATTGTTAGATTTGCTGTTGTATTGATTTGGAGACATTACAATAAAGCAGAAGGTTTCAAACCCGGATTTAATGACTCCAAATAAAAACATTACAGGATTAACGTCAGTTTCGTGTCAGCAATATGCACATTTAACATGCTACATGTACATATACACATTGGTATCACCCCAGTGGATTGAAGTGTGAATTATGGCATGTTGAGAAACTTCAGTCTATTATTATGCATTTTGCTGTGAAAATTTACTAGCATCGCAAGTGTTGAGGGGAAAAATATTTCACAATATAGTTAAATTCTCTTGAGTTATTTGATGTTTCAATCAGTACTGAAGTCAGAAACTAATGCTGAGTGTTTATACATTCCTGAGCTAAACTGCTTATAATTCTGATCATTGCAAGATGAAGTACAGAAACATTGCTATTCCACATCATTACATGTACTAATATCCATAAATTGTTGTCAAGACTTCTTTCTAACATCATAAGTGAAGAATGTTTTTATGTGTAGAATTCCAGCAGTTCAAGATATTGTATGGTGTAAATATGTATTGTAACTGGTGAAAGTCCATCACGGCATTGAACTTTCAATTGGTAGAGTTATCAGAAGGTGCAAAACCAATGGTTGTAGACTGACAAACAATGGTGTTTGTCAGTCCATGACAACTATTCAAGAAAAGGCACAGATTTATATCCTTATCTTGGCAGAACACTTGATAATTATACATACCGTATATGCACAAAACCAGAGATGTCAAATCTGCCCGTGTCCCTCTGAGCTAGAACACGGAGCGTTGTCGTTCAAAATCATGACAAAATTTTGTCAAGTTTTGAATCCGTTTTTGGTTGACATTTATTGCTAGTTGCTTTCACACAGGAAATGGCAACAAATATGAGAAATGCATGTACTATGACCCATCGAGTCGTACAAGGTGATATGTACATGTATATCTGTCAAATTAACCACCATTGCCAATTTTCCATACTTCCAGTTCCACTGTCCTTTTTCAAATTATTCGACACAAAATACCGGAAACCTCTGTTACTTTTTTTTATAAAATGAACTGTGCTGTAGCAGATTTTACCATATAATAGATCACAATTTGCCATCCAAATGGGAAAAATGCCAACTATAAGAGCCATGCTGTGACAGCGACAACTCCAGAAGTTACGACTGGTGCAGCTGTTTTCAGTAAACATACCAGTACAATTATCCATCAAAGAATTCTCTGTAAATTTGATCCGAAAATGCGTGTACTGAACAAATAAGATAGCATCAAGCTAAGCTTTCTGGTGAAATTTGATTGGTTATTTCACTCAATTTTGACTGCTGATTAAAATTAATTTTGAGCCAAAATAATGTCAATATTTGTTTTCAGTGAATATTGAAATTTAATATATACAGGTGAAATGTCAATTGTAGAATATTAAAGCTGGCTGTACATGACAGTTTGCGTATGTGTAGGAAAATTTGCAACCATCTTATCTGCGATGATAGAGTTTTTCACCCAGATTTGTACCAGGAAAATGTTCATTTGTGCTCCAAGTGGTTTCTTTGCAAAACAATCAAGCATAATCAAGCCTTTTCATCAGGTTATAAGTAATTAGTTTTTCAGAAGAATAATTGCTTAATTATGTTTTTCCTGTTCTCAATTGAACTTGACTGTCACTTACATGTATACTGCGCACCCAAATCTGTCACATTGTGCAAATGCTAATTTGCAAAAAAATCAATACACAAAAATTTTATCATCTGACGGTGTTATGTAATACTTTGTTAAACAAGGACATCTCAATAGGGCTTCCTATCTCTGACCGGTACAACAGTGTGCGATATATGAGTCTGGGAATAGAATTGTCAAATCTCTACTGCAGTCCACACCATTGTAAAGTCTAATACTTGTATTTAAGCAATGTTCAATGGTCAATTTTATGTTGTCATGTCTTTTATTAAATTTTCTAATCTCAGGTTGTAAAAAATTATTTAGAAAGTTTCCAAAGGAGTAAGGATGAGCAATTGGCACTGCTGCTAATCTGATCTGTTCTTCTGTGAACAAAATATTCTGTATTTTGGAGATTTCATACAGCTATTACATATTTGCATTTCCTGCAATCAAAGGGGCAGTTGACTGCGGATGAAATTGTTTGTGGAACTTTGGAGATATAAAATAAATACAATAGTGTTGGTATCATATTCTGTGTGATGTTTTTATCAACACCAACCTCACACACGTCAATAAACAATTGCGGTTCACAAAAGTGAAAGTTATGATTCATAGGTCTCTCACAAACGACACAAAACTTGTTTCACATTCATCATCTGTGAGACGTGATTATTAATAAGCGTGTTACCATAAATTCTTTGAGCAGGTACTTCCCCAGTAATTGGTTGCTAGGCATTTCTTGAACACTTGCGTGTAACCATGTTGAAATACAAGAGCAGAGGATAACGCTGCATGCCAATGTACATATGCAGAATGTATTACATTTCTCTATTAGAAGCAACACTCCCCTCTACTGCCATCATAACATGCTGTTCTGTCAACAGCTGCCAAGGGCATCCAGTTTGTACACATGTTTATATAATATATAATCTTTTTTGGCTCATTAACAAAATACATATACGTATTGTTCTCAGCGGAAATAACTTTTTGAAGAAGTGACTGTTTTATTAATTTTAAGCCTTAGATGCAGTTGTCTCTACAGATGATTTCCCTAAAATTCTACAAGGTGTAACTTTTGATGCATACACCGAGTATTTTTGTTCCATTTGTAAAATATTTTTACCAGTTCTACTTTTAAAATCATATTGAAATACTTTGTATACATGTACTTTGTATTTCATACTGCGAAGCAAAGAGGAAGAAAATTATCCAATTTTCTAGAACATAAATAGAAAATTTTAAGGTACAAGTAATTTGTTTGTCTGGTAGCAAAATTTGTGCAGTGACCCCTGATTTTTATACTCAATTTTTAAAAGAGAATGTGAAAGCTGCCCTCAGGAAAGTTTGAGCAAAAGTTTACAAATAAGTCTTTCACTTCTGAGCTGTGTACTATACCTCAAGAATGACACATACTTCGTTTCCTGGACGCTCTCATGAAGCGTTATAACTTCATGTTCGTTTATTTTTGTTCTTGACAGGCGTTTGGAAATGCCATGACCGTAGTGAACAACAACAGCAGTAGATTTGGCAAGTTATCCAGGTCAACTACAGAGAAAATGGAACAGTCCATGGGTATGTCTAACCAGCTTCAACTACAATTTAACCTCTTAATAAATTTTCCTTTTACTTTTTACAGTGCTAGGCAAGGCTAGGCAAGCCTGGCCATTTTGAAAACTCATGAGAAATGTTTCTGTTCACATTGCTATGAAGTATTGGTAGCGATTTAGTAAACATAGCTAATTACCTAATTTGTTAGAAAGCTTTTAAAAACATACCAGAGAAATGATTAAGTACTTCTGTACTTCTATTTGGAATCTTGATTTTGCTTAAAAACTTTTTCATATGCAACAGGGAAAGCAGCTTGGCCTACATGTATGTTAATATACGCCTCCAAGTTTACTGTACACATTTATGTACTAGTACTGTTTATCTCAAATGACATTTTTCTTGTTTCTGTGGTGCTGAAATTTAGATGTACTTCTAAAAGTGTCAGACTTTGCTCCTGAAATTGGTGTTTGGTTTGTTTTGCAACACTGCACATAAAGGGAAAACTCAAAGATTGTCTACTTCATAGTAAAAATCACATGTTTCTTGAGGATGTTTTAAATTTTCAAGAGAAACAGAGAGAGAAAGTCACCACTGGTCCTCATGCATGTTTTATCACACGTACAGTCATTCCTACATCCTTTATCACAAACTCTGATATTATATCAAACTCAATTTACTCTAATTTGCTTTCTCAAGTATTGTTTCCGCGAAATCAAAAAAGGAGACATTACCATTTCCACTGCAGACACATGCAAAACATAAAATGAAAAATGATGTTCAATGTAGGGAACATGCTGAAATGATCTTTTCAAAAATGAGTAACATGTTAAAATCAGTGCAGTTAAATTCTGAATACAAGGCAGTGCTGTGTATAATGACTGTTCATCTACTCTCTATATAATTACTTACTGTCGAATTCAATCCGCCGCCATCCTGCTAAATGGCTTACAAAGTCATAATAGGCTCGCATCTTGCCAGTTGATGAGATTAACGGATGGATTAATCTGATTAACATGGTGACCAGTTGACATTCATTGCTCACGTTTCATGATTAAGGTCATCATAATTTGATTACAGTGGTGTTCATTGTCGCCGTTAATCAGAAATGAGAAAAGCGCATTCTTAGCTGTGAGAAAGAGATTTGTTCACATACCGGTAATACCTAATTTGCCAATCCTTGAACAAGCTTAGCTTGAAGTAAGTATAAGAACAGAACCATCAATGAGCTGGATTATCTGTGCCATTATTGTACTGAATCTTGATCAGTAATGTCACCGCTTTAAGTATATATATATATATATATAATATATATATATATATATATATATATATATATATATATATATATATATATATATATATATATATATATATATATATATATATATATATATATATATATATATATATATATATATATATATATATATATATATATATATATATATATATATATATATATATATATATATTTATCACATGAACTGGCCCGAATTCCCACCTGTGTGACGTAGAACAGGACGGATAAGAAATCCGAATTACCCCTGTTGTACGTCATCAACCGGAACTTTTTTCTTTCATGGTACCGTTCATACATGCAGGCGTCGCGACACGAACAGATTTGTTGTGATCGATGCCGTGCTAGCTCGCACGTTATTTTTACAAAAAGGTGACCCGATAAATCCAGACATTGAAACATAAAGGCATATTTGTCCAACGAAATTTCAAGTCGCTAAAACAGTAGCTTTTCCCGAGAATCGAATGGAGATACCGACGATCGTTATTTTAATGGCTCAGTAACGTCTCGGCTCCAGTCGAGTCGTGTGGACGTCGTACCTGGCGACCCCGGTTGGCGATAAAACCGAAACCTACACCTCAAACTGAATAAATGAGTATAGTATAATCTACGGGAAAGCGACATTGGAGGCACAAGCCTAAAGTCATTCGACTAACAACGATCAATTTCCTTAATCACACAAAAACTCCGTAAAGTCTCGCTGGGAATCAAACTTGCAGCGCGGCATAATGCTGTAGCGAAGACATAAGCTGTCGAACTGTGTGCAGCGCTGTGGAATCCCATGTACTTCGAAAGTTGACTCCGACAACACTCAAAACAGGGTTTCCGCCAACAAAATTAGGATGTATCCATGGACGAGATATGTGTGAATGCAAACATCAAAGTTCGTAAGACGAAAACATTGATGACCGAGATCGGGATTGACGAGATGACACCGGCACAGACCGGTGACGGCAACGTTGTGGGCACACTGACATGCAATGAGTGTGTCATCGAACGGAATCTTTCGCGCTCGTAAAGGTCGTAAACTTGTGTGATATTTTGAAAGCCACGGCATCTCTGAGAATGAGAATTACTGTTTCGATCGTGTCGTCTCAGTTACTTCATAAATATAATTGTAAATATTCTAAGTAACTCTGAGTACTATGGTTATCCGTCGCTAGCACGGTGAAAGCTATGTCCGCCGATGGCTAACTTGCCTTGGCATCGGTACAGCGCGAGACAATGATTGACACGTTCACGTGACCGAATCCGTACGTCTGGTTGGTGGAAATACCCTTTAATGTAGCAAATTTCAGCTTGATGGGATTTATGAATGAAAGTATCTCCTGGGTGACGGGCCGCTTTACTCTTTAAATGAAAGTAATCCGCGTAGGTAAAACACAAATCGCGACGAAATTCATGCAATTTGTTACGATAATTTTGATCCTTTTACGTTAAAAGAAAAATAAGAAGACTGTTCATGTGATAAATATATAATCCCATGGTATTTTTCTCTGTTTGACGTCATCGTATACTCGTGTTTTTCGCGGAGCCGCACAACTTTTCGCCTTCGGCTCGAAGTTGTACGGCTTCGCGAAAAAACACTCGTATACGATGACGTCAAACAGAGAAAAATACCATGGGATTATATATAAATATATATATATATATATATATATATATATATATATTATATATAATATATATATATTTGTTTAATTTTGTAATAGTATCCAAAGTGTTCAACACATCATTTTGAAATCAGGAGTGATTCGTTATTTAGAATCAGCCATCATTTATGCATTGAATTAGAATTGGATCCCAACAAAGATTTCAACAGTAATAAGGTTAAGATAGATTTGCCTCGGTAATGTTCACTAGAATGTGACAGAAAATGCCGGCAAAATTACTTTTAAGCCATTTTAAATATAGAATTATTAAATATAGCTGATAATTTTGAAATGTTACAATACATTCTCTGTTTCAGTGCTATCGTTGAGAATTATTTGCTTGAGAAGTCCAGGATAGTTCATCTCAATGCTGACGAAAGGAACTATCATGTCTTCTATTATCTGTTAGCCGGTGCCTCAAACTCTGAGAAAGATGCGTTCTGGTTGGGAAAAGCACAAGATTATCATTATCTGAATCAGGTGAGCTGTCACATGATTAGTTGAATCACAGGTCATAAGCCTTTGTTTTGCACAACCCTCATTGTTTGGAATCTTCAATATGGGTAGAGGTGCTTTGCCATCTCACACCAGTGAATTTGTATCCCTGATAATGTATCCAATTATCCAATATTGTGGCCCTGACGTTTTCTATATCTACAAATTCACTGGCATTGCCAAAACTGTAAAATTATAGCAATAAGGTACCCTTCTCCGCCCATAATGGACTCAAGCAAACTTTGTACTCCATAATGTACTCAGCTTTGCCTAGTACATTATGTCATGCAAAGTTTGCTTTCATCCATTATGGGCAGGGGAAGTGTATCTTACTGTTTGATTCAAGCATACTACATTACTTAATGTCCAAACCAGACAACACTACATGTGACTACACTTTACCAGGCCACAGTTCTGCTACACTACACTATACTAGGTCACCTCCAAACCACAAGACATTGTGCAACACTATACTACATCACTTTACCTCTAAACCACACAGCATGACACTACACAGCATTACACTATGATACGCTTCTCTAGACATCAGTTCCCAGCACTTTTATACTCAACTACAACACAAGACAACACAATACTCTAACACTACCATACCACGCTGTTTTACCAAACACTTGCCACTTTTCTTCCATTGTAGAGTAAAACTTACACACTAGAAGGAGTGGATGAAGTCTATGAATTCTCCAGATTGAAGCAATCCATGGAAATGGTAGGCTTTTCCCGAGAAACAATGAAGAGGTAAGGAGAGTGATCAGAACTTCTCACAGAGCATTTGTAGAAAAGAGAGAGATACATGTCTGTGTTGCACGGCATACAATGGTGATATGTTTCTGTGAGTTTTGATCCTTTGCTGTCTTATGGTAATACTACTTCTGTATAGAGAAATTATATTTCAAGACCATCTCGTAAATGAAAAACCAGAGGAAGTTAGCTATTATATTTCACCTCCATCAGGTGTTCAAGAAGCATTACACCTTTCAATTCCCATGATGCACCAGTGCAGCGTGTGAATTGTAAATGGCTAGGAATGACAGCATTTGAACTGTATTACTCATCCGTCGCCTGATTGACTTCCAGGGATCTCTCTGCCTATTTCCATTCATCACTCTGATTCATTCCCATGGATCACTCTCCCTGTTTCCATACCCCTCCGCCTTCCAGAATGGCTAATCAAGGATTTTTAGTGGCTTTGCTAGCCAGCTCATCTTCACATTATGATAATCCAAGTGGCATGTTGCACTTTAAGATCAATATCCTGCTTTGGAGATCATTATCTGTGAAAGTTACTGTGAATGTACCGTTCCCTTTGAAGGCAGCTATTTTGAAATGCTTCGTTGATTACTACTTTCTACAAGGATAACAGTAATTTTCAATTTTGCCATTGAATATTTTGGACATATTTGAAGGCTAATATCCAGCACTCTTCAACTAAGCAAGAACTCCCAGATACCATCCACACAGATTTTAGAAAGGAAAGCTACATTGTGAGAGATGTCTGTATCTATTTACGTGGTTCAACGAGTGCAGTCACCCATGGTGATGATAGCTCTTTGCTCCAGTGAATAGTATAGAACTCATTACTTACCACAATTTCTGTCAAAGCAAAATTTTTCTAATTTTCAGCACTCTCCTGAATTAGATTTCCTAGACTTGTTTGAGAAAATGAACAACTAATTCTCAAGTGGTACTATGCCAAAATCCTTTAATGTATAAAATTACCAGGTAGATTGTTGACCTTTGACATCACAGAGAACCTTGTCACCTACCAGACAAAAAAACATTTGTACTCTACAGTCAGTTATGGATTAACAGATTTTTTGTGTGTGTCAATTTTTTCAAAAGAATGTCAATTTTGCTCACTCACAAGTGTTACACCACCCACCACCTGGTATTATTTATTATTGATGCAATGATTGAAAATCGAATCAAGAGTGATTTATTGTAATGGAACAGGTGAAGAGAAAACCCCACTAATGAGGTATGCCCTCTGGTGGTGGTGATGACAAGCTGGAGCATGTACATCAGTCTAGCATGGGTGACTACATTACCGATTGCGTCATTTGGTCTTGTTTTCTGCTTTACGAGCTCATTGTTGGAGGGTCATAAATTACGGTCACAGTGGATTGCGATGATAACAAACTTCTGCTTCCAGTGGGTAGCTTCAGGGAAACTGACAAATCAGCTGTTTTAGAGGCTATTGTGTGGGGAGTGTTTGGGTCAGAGGTCAGGTGAAAGGTCACCAAGGATAATATATGTTTTGGTATGGTTGAACTGATATGTTCCGAGGTCTAAAAACTGCATGTAAAAACTGCATGTGGTTGTTGATTAGAGAAAATGTCTTATTCACTGTGATAATAAACAGTAGATGGGGTAATTCCCCCTCTACTTTCTTTGCTGTGGTCCACCTTTATACAATAATTACTCTGCATGCAAGTTTGCTGATAATTCTCACAGGCCCAATCATTTTGACCTCCGTGCAATCATTCTGTCTGCCAGACTCAGCCACCTGTTCAAAGTGCAGTTACACTAGTTGCAGATTTATATTGACTCTCAGACAATTACTTTCCTTTCTCAAACAAGTAAAGTGAAGTGCAGCTCTTTGGGTTGCTTGGCTTGCCCAGTCTCTGTACACAAAAAATTCACAGAAATATACCTATACATAATACTGCTATATCTTGTTGCATTTTACTTATCCAAAAAACACCATCCAATCTTTGAAGAGATGTTCTTGATTCCATTAAGCCATATTGTCTTTGAAAATGTCACCATTTCAATCCTTGGTGATAGATTCTGTTCTATTGTTCACCATTTTACATACTTTCTCACAGCAGCCATATTTGGCTTGCAAGTCAAAGATTATTTGGTTGTTAAAATCTAAGTCTTACGTTTCTTATCAATGTTTGAAAAATGTTCTGTGGTCACAGTGCGGTAAGCATTTTACGTTAAATTTGCTTTTTATTGGAAACGATCTTATCAAAAAATGAAAAAAAGGAAAAAGATACAGCTATTGTTGGGCTGTAAATCCCCAGATCCCATAACCATTGAGTTGAATCAGTGTCATGTACAACCCTGTTGTGTGCTATGCAATCTGCCAGCATTGCTACAGCTTGTCTGGCCCACCCGTATGAAGTGAAGTTGAGTCACTACCCTGATGTCAGCAAAGAAATACGAGGAGAAGTATTACCCTCAGGTTGCCATATATTAACTCATACTGTCTCCTATCTTCAACATAAATCAGTCTGTCTTGTCATGAGACTAATATTCATTTTGAAATTAGAGAAAATGTGCCAGATTTTGATTGATGTCTGATATTAAATGTTTTCACTGCCCCAAGGATTATTTTTCCAGCAGATTGGATACCAGGGTTAGACATCTGTCAGTCTGACAGGCAATTACTGTGAATCTTTCAGGTGGAAAAATGGAAACATTTGAAACACCATCAGATAAATGATATTTTCCAATATTCGTGCCTTCTCTGCTCCTTTGCTGCTACTCTGATATTTCTCCATAATCCGAGTATATTGTGTAAAGTGGGCTAATGTGCAGTGTCTCGGAAGATTTTAGCCAATTGGTTGGCTGAAACTTTTTCTAATTGAATTTTTTCCAACAGCCAATCAGGTAGAGAACAGCCTAGTTGCAGACCCCTTAAGTTGCTGTAAATAATGACCATCTGCCTATCAGACATAACCGTCCAAGCTGCTACACATTGCCAGTGTATCTTTGAATATTTATTCAATATTCAAGAAAATCATATACTTCGTTGTTGTATGTGGAACTCCATGCAACACTTTTTTTAAGTTGCATGAGACAGGGCAGCCATAAATTTAGCACTGTTGAATCAAGATTTAAATTTAGAAATCAAAGCTCAGGGGTGCGTGGAAAGTTTCCTCAGTCAAATTGGTTGCAGTGTTATTCATGTCAGAGGTTTACTCCAAGTACGTTCCTGCAATAAATTGTAAGAGATATTATATTTGTCATTTTTGTTTGAAAACAAGAAGGACATGATGCAACACAGCTACAGTGCTGCAACCCAATGAACCATCACAAGTACTCTGATACACGGCCAGATCCAAAGTAGTGGTGTTGAATTACAAGTGCCAAATACTTCTTCATTTTTTGCAATAGGATATTTGCAGTGCTCTCGGCACTTCTGCATCTTGGAAATGTGGAGTTCCGCAAGAAGTCGGAGAAGGATGAGGGCGTCACGGTCAAGAACGTGGGCCTCGTCAAAGTCATCTCCGATCTGCTGAAGGTGAAGCAAGAAACGCTGCTGGCAGCCTTGACAACCAGGAAATCTGTCACAAGAGGGGATATCTTCATTGTGCCCTACAAAATAGCAGAGGTCAGTGGGTTAAGAATTCCTCTATTCAGCTAGTAAATTTATTGTTAGTACGAGTTGGTCTTTGATATGACATTGACCCCTTGACCTTGCAAGATCATTGCATACTATCTGTCCCAGCATCAACCTCTCAAGACGAAGATTGTGCAGCCTTGCACTTTAATGAAGACTTTCAAATCGATCTTGACCTTTTCAACACCTTCAATTTTACATCCTTATTTTTGTTAGAGATGTACTCAAGTCAAAATAAATTCACTAGCATTAGGATTAGACCAAAAGATATTATGGGGAGGGCATTCTGTCAATTTACTGATGATGTAAGTTGTAAAGTTGAGGATTTAAGCAACTGAGAAGTGGTGTTTGGTGTTCTGTATGGGAGTTTCATATTTGCTACAGTTTTACACCAATAGGCAGCAGTGATCACACTTGTGAAGGAAACAATTTGAAACATAGTGTAGTGTGATATCGGGCTGTGTTGGATATCAAGAAATGGGAACTTGGCTCGGATCTCAATTTGGAAACTGTACAGTGGTTAAACTCTGGAAAATACATGTCTTATTCTTTTGATTGACCAAACCTTTTTGTGTCCTTATCTATCAGTGGAATAGTTAGATGATGACGTTCACAAACATCAATAATAATGATTGGTATCTGTCTGTGTATTTCCATTACAGGCTGTAAACAATAGGGATGCACTGGCCAAGTGTTTATATAGTGCCTTATTTGACTGGATTGTCTTGCAAGTCAACCATGCTCTCATGTCAAGATATGAAATGAAAGCTGAACATCACGTAAGTGGTATGGTAGTAGCAAGTAGATGATGGTGGTGAAAATGATATGAAGGATGATAGTTGTGATGGTATTGATGATACGGATAATTCTGATGATGAATGTGATGACAATTAGATGATGATGATTTGATGATGATGATGATGATGATGATGATGATGATGATGATTATGATCGTATGATAATGATGATGATGATTTGATGATGATGATGATGATGATGATGATGATAAAATGATAATGGTGTCATGATGATGACAATGATAATATTGTGGGAGTGGTGATTACGATGTTAACAATGACACAAACGATGATGATGATGATGATGATGATGATGATGATGATGATGATGACATTAAATTTTGTTCTTACAAATGAATTTGTCAGATCTGGTAGCATTAAAGGAAAATTCTCATGAGGCAAACTTGCATGATTTCTTTTGATAGCAATGGCAGTAGATATTATTTTAGATATTCGCAGAAGACATATTGATATTGGATCTGGCCAGTTATTGTAATAGTAGTAAATGTTGTTAAGTGGCGGAGTTACGCTGATGATGGCAATGATTTCCATGGCAACAAACTCCATGAGTAGTATTGATTTCTGTTTTCAACACTTTGCACGTCATTGCATCAGAAGTGTATGTATTCTCAATAGATGCATTTTCTGTCGGCCCTGAAGCTGAGCTCCAACACCCCTTGCATGTTAGGCATTCAGTCTCTCATTACACCATCAGTCATCGTCTCCCACTCTCAATCATAATATTATTCTTCTGAAGGGAATAGATCAGACAGGCTATTTGGGAGATTTTGAGAAAGATAAGCAGATTAATCAGAGTGGATATTGTTTCTTGTGATTCCTTCATCTGAAATGAAAACTATACCATGGCAATTATGAATAATGACTATGGAGTTTATTTATTAAATTCATGATGTCTCACGACATCTAATGTCCTTGAGGCTCTGTGTTACAAGCAGTCTAGTTATGGGCAGACGACAACATGAGGGGACATACTGATAAATTTCATGGAAATGTAATAATTTTTGGATGCTGAGAAATCTTGTTGCCACGCCTTTCTGGAGAGGTGCAATTTTGATATGCATGCATCGTTTACATTTGGAGAAATAGTGTGCAGTTTTATGATAGCTATGACGTTTCTGTGACATGGCTAACATGATACATGTGTATATTCAAAGAATTCTTTGTTTTATGTTTTTATTTTTAAACGTCTACATCGCAGTTAATTTGTAGCATAAAGGAGGCTTCTTTATTGAATAGTGACCTTAAGGAAGTTCACTGGCTCAATAAGCAAGTTCAGTGTCGCACATTAAATGCGGTGTCTCTTTTCAGAAGGGAATTTTAGTGAGTCTTATATTGGTGACTCAGTATGATTTATGGACAAGTGAGGGGAAAAAACGAGAACTGAATAATTGAAACAAGGTGAAAAAGATTGATTTTCAAAGCTGTTCCCAGAGCAGAGCACCATATTAGCCCATATACGGGCATCCCTAAGGAAATATAACACATTTTGAAAAGGTTATTATTCCTTCATGCAGTTTTGATGACCATGTCGCAGTGTTTGTTCTGAAAGTGTCAGGGACTGTTGTATTGCATGTAAAGCCCAGAGAGATGGATGCCTTACAAGGCCAAAGAATAGGGATAGTTGATAGGCTGTGGTGGAATACACAACAGCCTTGTTGACTGTATCTCCCTTGGAGAGAGATGCTTGGCATTCTGGACTTAGATTGATGAGCACAGTGTATCGCTGTAAACTAGGCGATGGCTCTCTCTCAGACATTATACCAGTACTTTGTATCGTTACTCTCAATTGCAGATTTAATAGTATAAACCATGGTGAATATCATATTACCAACCCTTCACTGTGTATTTTTATGCATGTATGTATATGTATGTATGTATGTGTGTGTGTGTGTACGTAGTTACGTACGTATGTGTGTGTATGTACGTATGTATGTATGTATGTATGTATGTATTTATGTATGTATGTGTATGTATGTATGTATGTATGTGTATGTATGTATGTATGTGTGTGTGTATGTGTGTGTGTGTGTGTATGGATGTATATATGTTTGTATGTATGATACAGATACATGCAACATACTAAATGATATTTGATTAAAACAAATTATTTCAGCCATTGTAGATTCCTAAAGATGTGAGGGCAGACAAAGTGACATTTTGCACAATGCCTATGCTGTTATGAGAATAATGCTAGACCGGTGACATTTACTGTGAAAAAAAGGTACTATAACATGGTTTCCACAAGTATGATCTTAGGACTAACATTTCCAGACTGTCCTAAATACCTTGGTATTCTCTCTTTCAGGGTAACTCCATCGGTGTGCTAGATATTTTTGGTTTTGAAGACTTCGGTCAGAACAGTTTTGAGCAATTCTGCATCAACTTCGCCAATGAACACTTGCAGTACTACTTCAATCAACACGTTTTCAAACTTGAACAGGCAAGTCAGAATAAACTTGACATAATTCTTAAGTGACCCCTAAAGCAATATCCTGTTTGTTATCCATTGATATCTGCCAAGAGATTGGAGTAATATAAAGCAGCCAGTTTTCTCATCTTGGTCCTTGTAGTAGATTGAATTGTTAAGTCATGTTGACTGAAATCACAGAGATTATAATGCAAGCTTAAATACCACCAATTGCAACAGTCACAAAGTTTTCACCATCTTGGTAATAGAAGATTTCAACCTCATCAGTGAGAAATGCAAATCAGTAACTACACCACAGACTGACAAGATACTCTATAATAGAAGAACAGCTAAAGTTTCCTCACAGACTTGTAATGGTGATGAATGGATTGTGAGAGAAGTTAATATCAGTGGCCATATCCATGTTATGTGTTTACATAAGAACAATCCGACATTCTGTCAACATGTTCAAGAAGAAAAGTGCATTTCATTTGTTCATGCTGTTCATAAAGATGTAGACTTTGATGAATGAATACTGTCGTTTTGTTACTTCAACACTACTGCATGTTTTAAAAAAAAACAGCGCACAATCATTCTGCAACAGCAGGTTTTGACATGCTGGAATCAGTCAAGCCAGCATAGGGCGAATGTTTTGCTGAAACCAAAGCCGCTACACTGCCCACTGCCTGCCTTTGTGTCAGTGGCATGAAACGAAATCACACAGAGCATGCTCTGTTTCAGAAAAATAAAGCGTAATGGTTCCCTCATTGAAGGCAGGCATTGGGTTCATAAAGGATTTTGACAAATATCATTAACATTTGTAGGAGGTCATTGAAATGTTCCAGAAAACACAACATGAGTATTCTGTGATCTGGTCGGCCCGGAGATCATTTTTCACAACAAAGACAAAAACAGCTGGTTTATATGCACAGACAACCTCTAAATGTTGCAAAATCATTCATCAAAAATGAATGTTTTGCACAATAAATGCCCATTATTTGTTCAATGAGAGTGTAGCATACAAAACAGTTTGGTAAATGTTTCGGTTTAGCTTTCCATGTATGTCAGAGGTCAGAGTTCATCAGCGTGTCGAAGTATACATATCACATTTTCAGCCATCAAAATTCTCAGTTTAACTTGTCATTTATGGGCTTATTCACTTGCATAACATATGGAGTAAATTCAGTCAGTCTGTCATAAACCTCACACTCACATTTCTACACCCATGCATTGAACGGTTTGCTCAGTACATATCACAACACTCGATCTACCCAGCATGCATGCCTGTACAGAATGGTGTAGACATTATACATATAGACGAGTTTATGCACTGTATAATGTTATTGAACATGTGAACTTGCTTGACAATAGAATATAAACGTCAAGTTTGAGTTACATTGTACCAAACAGCAGCACCAAAAGGTGCCAATGCCAGACTGGTAGTCCAACAGTGCCTGTAGTATTGATGGCTTTGATGGTGCGCCAATGAGGCTGTTGTACTTACTGTTTAATCATGGTCAAGAATTTTCACTTAAGTCAATGAAAAGTTCAACTGTCAGACATTTTGAGTGAACATAGAAAAAAACATTCTTCCTATCATTGCAAAGGAAATGGAAGTACAGAGTAAAATATTCAAATTTTATTGGCCACCAGAGGGCAGTATGTGAACTCTTTGGAGGTGGTTGGTTTTACAACAGTACGACACCCAGCATCATACTGTTATATTTTTATCATTTTAGAAAAACAAATGAACAGACCCTAGAGTGCATGGTGTTGTAGGGACAGCGTTAAACCCAATACTATTGGAAATAAGTTTTGTATTTGGCCAGTATTACCTTTGTGTCACAGTTTCTGACTAGCATTAATCTCCATTTGATTGGTCCATAGACAGGAGTCGTCCCCTCTACAGTCCATGGTTGGTCCCTATGAGTTAGCATGTACTTACAGGTGACTCTACTATTTGAATATGTTACAAACAGCATAATATTGAAGCTACATCTTTAAAGAAGATATCTACATGATAGTATTTCAGGGAAAGAGCTCTGACTATAGTTTAATATTAGAAAAATCAGTTAATCCCGGCAATGCACCATCCAAGGAAAGTGTGTTATTCTGATTCATCAATGAATGTATGTTATTGTGGGACTCTGCAACCATTTTTGAAACCCAGAGACCAGTTTTGTTCATCAAAAGCCCTGACAACACCATCCCTACATGGATAGATGTGAATGCCGTCTCACTTGAAAGTGTATTATTAAAAGTCTGCAAAGTGACAGGCTGCCAATTATTTTGACAAACAGTCTGCACATTAGATTTTAGTAATGAATTTTTCACTCAGCATGTGGCGTTTGATCTTCACATTAGTCATCCTCCTATCAACAAAACAATAGCATCCCTGGGCAGACACGCGTAAATTTGTAATTTTGTATCATCGTGTTATCAAATCCCAAATGACAACTATAATAGATGTTTTAACCTGATAAGTATTAGTTGTTGTTTCTGGATGGAATGACTACTTCATGTGTACAGTACAATAGCTTTATATAGCTTTATATGTTGGTACTAGAACACCATTCAGCCTGTGTGGAAATCTTGATCATAGAATATTCCATCTGATCACACTTCAGTGATTTTCTAATAATAATAAGTGATTTTTCAGTGATTTTGGTGAGTTCATAAACTCAAACAGAATTAATGAAGTTTTCAGGTAATGTACCCAGTTATAAAACACATACTTGTCTTTGGTAGCATAACCTCTCGAGGTACACCACACAAACTGAGCAGAGCAAATATATTTGTCTGAAATGTCTGTTTTATATGGAAGGCAATTTTCCACATGTGTGAATTTTGTACCTAGACACCAGTTACGTTTTCCATGTTGGAGTCAGGAAACTCCAATCCAAACAAACCATGTTGGGACTGAATCCAGCAGACATATTACGTATGAAGAACACGTTGTATAATCACATTACACGTCACCTCTGTGACCTACACTTTATACATCAGTCTATTGATTTGTCTGCAAGTCTTGTGTAATATCTGTCTGTCTGCAAGTCTTGCATAATGTAATGTCACAGGGGAAGATATACAGGATGTCTCTGTATCGTGTGTCCTACACAGTTTATTCATTCAGGAAATGTCTGTTTCACCCAGATGGCTGTGAGGTGTTCAAAATGATAGAATCTGACAGCATTTCAATGATGATGCAGTGATTTAGCCCAGTGTCCTAGTAGTCTGATGCTTTGTCAACCACATTACTTGCAGTGTTATCTTTGAAAGGGGCAATAACTACAGTCTACATTTACTTGTGCCAGTGGGGCATATGAAACCCTAGGTATACATACCGTAATACCAATACGTCAATACCATTTTGTATGGACCCAAATTCTTCTGTCATCAATAATATAATACACTGTATTCCTCAAAGCTCTTCTAAAAAGTTGTAAGCATGCATACAGTCTCTATCAATTTGTCCATAGCCACAAATGCAGCCATTTACAGTCTAACAACATATTGGGATGAGGTATACTATACACATAGGCTCTTGGAAGGTAGACAAGAGACCTGCATTCAGGAATTGAACAGGAAATTTTTGTTTGGGTTTAAAACAAAACTAAACTTGATAAATTATCACTGTTTTGTAAGCACAATTGTTCCTTCCAAATGCACAAATAGATTTTTTAGCATAAACATTTATTTTTTTCACATGAGAGTGTTTACAGTGAGTGATGACATCAGGAAACAGGTGTAATCCATATCCTCTCCCTCTCTCTGATCTTTCACCGCGCAGGAAGAATACCAGAAAGAAGGCATTCAATGGGACAACATTGACTTCATTGATAACACGTCGTGTCTGAATCTGTTATCCAAGAGACCTACCGGATTGTTTCATCTCCTGGACGATGATTGCAAGTAAGTCAAAAGTAGTACAAGTAAAGTCGAGCAGCTGGCAACAAGTGTTGATCCTATTGAATGTGTTTGTGTTATACTCACAGTCTCTTTCTAGCTGTGAGACAGACTCAAGCTGGTCTTGTCAAATATATATATATATATATATATATATATATATATATATATATATATATATATATATATATATATATATATATATATATATATATATATATATATATTATATATATATATATATATATATATATATAGTGACAGTGGGGTGACATCTTGTTTGCCAGGCTGATACAATGATCCCTGTTAGCTTTCAGGCTGATGCCAGGAGCACTATGGTGTAGATAGGGGTCCACAACCCTCCAAAACAAGAGGGAGAGAGGCCCAAATAACCTTGAGAGATTCTGAACTAGCAGTACTTGTAAGTCACATGGTAGTATAAGGTCAAAAACATGAGTTCTGGTAAATCTCTTTTTTTTCAGTCTGTATGAGTGTCCTCTGTGTTTGTCTACCCGTTCTACAAAAAGGTTTCATACTTTTATTTTTTTAAAAATTTACATGGCAGAGCCAAAAAATATCAACAAATAAAATGATGACTGCATAAGAACTACCTTTAACAAACTTTGACATTAAGTGTCCCTACATACCAGAATGTTCTTACCTTTCCTTGTTTGTAATACTGGTATTTTATGTAGTTTTCCACAGGCTGATCAGTATGGTCACAACTTACTGGCAAAGTTTGACAGACATCACCATAACCATGAGTGTTTTGAACTGCCGCCGGTGAAAGAAGCGTCTTTCATCATCATCCACTACGCTGGCAAGATCAAATACCAAGCTAAGGTATGTCAAAAAAGTTCTCCAACCCCTCCTTTCCTTTCTGTACATGTTGTGTGCTCCTGTTGCTATAGAAACCAGATTTGAATTTTACTGACCATGTCCCAGTGTACAGAAAAGGCAATTTCTTTACAAGTTAGATGGCGATAAACATAATAAAACATGAATGTGTGTTCAAAATTCTTGTGTTGAGATCAACTCTTTCACAGCAGTTGGTTCAAAACAAAGTTTCTATCTCTGCTTTTCACTGACATGCCCTCAATTGTTTGGCTAAGTAAAGCCACTAGGTATTGTGTAGCTACAAGTCATAGCTGGCTTAGCCAGACTACACCTACAGTCCTGGACAAGAGAGAAGCTTCATTGCATAACCAGTAACAAGCTGTGAAAGAGTCCAGTGTTGAGATATCTGTATAAGTAGTTTTCATTTTCCAAAGCTACAGATATGTTTCACGTTCTCACTTATTGTAGCAGTCTTTCAGAAGACAAATGAAAATAGAAGGTCTGTGCATTTATCTCCTCACAGACAATTTGGTATAAACACCATGTTGTAAATTTTCATGGAAATTAACAGAAATCATGTTAAACTTTCTTTTTCAAAAATTTCATTTGCACTTGTTGAACACTTTTCTTACCAGGGCAGGCATTTGTAAATGTAAGCAAAAAAAAACTTGAACATTGTTCATCAGATAAAAGCTTTAACCTGTTCATCCCCGTTTCTTCAACAATTACCATGATCAAAAACAAAAGGCATTTACTAATGATTTTCAGTGAAAGGGCTCAGGTTGTCATTTTTCTCTTGATTTGATCAGGAATTTCGTGAGAAGAACAACGACATGATGAGACCTGACATTGTAGTTGTTCTGAAGAACAGTAACATGTCTTTCCTGAGGGAACTCATCGGTGCTGATCCAGTGGCTGTATTCCGCTGGGCCATCGTCAGGGCTTTCTTCCGAAGTGTTCAAGCATTCAGGGGTGCCGGAAAAGAATTCAGGAAAAGAGGAAGTAAGAATTATGAACTTTAAAAATTGCTACAGGCAATTGAAAATTTTCTCCATTCCCAAGGAAGATATTCTCCAAAATGCCCAGGAATCATTGATGGGTAGCAAAGATGTGAAAGTTTTGGCCATTGTGAAGCCATTTTCAAAGATCATGTGCCCCACATAGTGCAATCCCTGAAGTTATTCAGTGCCAATTAAATTATTGTGACGCCAGAGTATGTGCTGCTCAGGTGTTGCTTAAACTCTAGCAGACCATGGTGCAAAACAAGGCTGTATGTTGGAAGCTCAAGACATCCTATCAGTGCAATATAGTGGCCCTGTCTACAAATTTGTGTATATGACAAGGTGCACCATTATAAAAACTTAATTTTGTAACATAAATGGAATACATGTACTGATAAATATTCAACAACGCTCTTGCAGAAAGAGTTGACAATGTGTGAATTTTGCCTCAAAGTAACAAGCCCTTCAAAGTCGTTTGTAGAGAGGAATGATTTCAACAAAATTGGCACCAAATGCTTGTACTGCAGAAATGAAGAGCGCCCTCAGCGGCAGAAAGCAAACTTCCTCTAATCCTTGTATTGAATACCATGAAATAATTGTACAACTTTATATCTTTCATATTTCCTTTTCCATTTTAACAGCATATGCAGTTCATACTGTGGTATAGTACTCTGTCAGCGTCCTGTTTATAGCAACATAAGAAATTCCAGTTATCATAAGTCAGTCTTGTACAGTACAAGATCCATATTTTATCTACACTCTATTGACACAGCAGTACAAATATGTTACTATTAGCGGGACCAGCTTTTGATATTAGTTTAATTTGACCATTTGAAATTAAATTTCTGATGGACCTCTGCTTGAGGAGTGAATGCTTTTGAGTTTCAGTGTAATAGTGCAGACCAAATGTCGCACTGTTAGCATCCTGTGATACCTGAGCAATCACCTGAAATTTTCTGAAAATATTTGTATGTCTACACTTCACATTTATATTCTCTCCAAAAAATAAGAAATTTCATTCTAATTGAGCTCCCTGCTGAGACAAATCAAGGGGTAACTCCCATGGAGCCAGATAGTGCACACAAGTACAGATGCCCACACTGACATAAACAATGTTTAAAATTTACCATATTTGTCACTGTTCTCTGTGCAGGTAAACCTAAAACATCATCAATACAAAAAAGACTAAGTGTTGCCAAGGAAGGGTCCGTTTTAGGGTAAGTATTGAGATCATCTTATGCAGGTCACAATTATAATGTAGCCATCGTTGGGTTTTACTAACTGCACCTTCCCTGTGTTGGAAGACACTGATAAAACTGACACACAGTACAATAAATTACCCACAATTCTCTTTGATTTGTATCCTTGAAGGTTACTTTTCTAAAAACTTTTTCAGTTCTGCATGTAAGCGCTAATGTTCAGCATCAGAATAATTGTTAAATAATATCAAGTAAAAGTATGTTTAGAAATTTAAGTGAAAGTTTCAAAATAACCATTAAACAACCATAAAAGTCACATTCTGTAGGTACTAAATAATGCCTTGCTTTTTGGGCAGCAAGTCATGATGAACTGAAGGGGTCATTCTCTGAGAAAACTTAGCATGCAAATTTCTTTTGTCTATTCCATTGCAAAAAATCAATATCCTTTTGTTTCATAAAACAAGTGCAACTAGTCTCCCTACTTTCCATCACATTTTTCTGTATGGCTGAGGACACAATCTGTGGCAAATTTTACAAAAATGCTATCTCCTCTCTCAATTATGCATAATTTTCCAAATCATTTAAAATGAGAATTGAGAAGAATGGCATGCATAAAAGTACGTTTTCAAAATTTTGATAAACAGTCTGTGAATTTGTCTACACATGGGAGACATGGTAGACTTCACTGAGGAATCTCCGAGGGTACAAATCATAATGAATTATGGGAAATCTACAGTACTGTGTGACATCCAATGAAAGAAGTTCATTTGACACCAGTATGGACAGGTCTTCATCGAAGCTTGCAAAAAACAGGACATTTTCATTTTCTGAAAACATCAGAAATATCAAGTTGGGTTAAATTTCACAATGAATTCACTTCAGACAGTGAGTGCTGCTGCTATCATTTTACCAGTGATTATACATCCAGCTGTGGGAGAAGTGTTTACCATGCAATACTGCAGTGCATCACTGTTGAAAAATGTATGATTTTTCCAACAGCAAGCCAGCACTTGTCAATTCTGGTGTCACACTTAATTTCCCACCATAAATGTAATATATACATGATATTTACCGTCTGTTTGGTAATCCATGTTTTTTTACCTTTAGGTTAATTGTACCGTAATACTTGTCCCAATGACAGTAACACTTGTATTTCAGACTTTGTTTGTGACAATTGCACTGTAACATTTCTGTAGTAGGGAATGTTAACACGTTACTGGGTTGAATTGACCATCTTGACAAATGTCACCCATTCTTAGAATACTAATACCGCCTCTGTTCCTCATCGATTCTAACATGCAGACTTACTTCTCGATATAGCATTTTAATTAAGCAACTTGTAGTCGACTCCCCTTCTTACATGACCTTTGACCCAAAAACAACATAAATGTCAATAATCTCCATAATGTTTGTGTAACATAATAAGTGTTCCTTACTCTCGTAAAATCATTTGATGTAACAGTAAAATCTATGAAGCTGAATTCAAACTGCTGTAACCATATCAATCATAAAGTTCCAGTGTGTGTTCAAACTCACATCACACGGACATCATTAAACTGCAACTCAAGGTCTCTTAACTGCACACGGATTCAACTTTGGTTATTTTCAATGAAAACTACAAAATTTTCTCACTATTCATCTCAACAGATTCTGATGGCTTGAGATACTTAATTTGCAAATCTGCTGTTCAAATATGTTTTCCTAATTTTACCCATGTTTTATATTTTGAAACCCAAACATTTTGTTTACATTTAGAAATTCTGTTTTTCATTCATTCAGATTTTTTTAATTTTTATGTGTGATGGCAAGAGATCCCAATCACGTTTGCAGTTGTCATCTGTTATGTCCAGTCTTCCTTTCCGTTGTTTTTTTTTTCAATTTTTCCTTTTTTCTCTTTTCATTTGTGCCTTTACCCTGACATTCAACCCCAGTGATCTTTATCATGTCGCTACGTGCTACACTATGCTGAACAAGATTAAGTAAGTTATTCATCTAGACAAGATGATGGGAAACAAATATTTACAGACTAGCTCTCTGGCTGTAATATGGCGCTTGCATAAAAAAAATAAACTGTAATGGCAAAGGCTTGTCACTGTGCGCTTAATCATCTCACCTTTTTCATTCTCTCCACTTTCTCTTTGTTTCTGTTTTTGTGTGGCTCATGTTGTTCTGATGGTCTGATTTCAAGTCCCAGTAGCTCCACCATACCACCACCATCTGTTTCAGAATTTTGCCGTCTCATTTTGTCTCCACTGTTTCTCTGTCAGTCACCATAAGTTTGCTAATATATTACCAAGTTTGACTTTCAGCAAGCAATTGTAAAGTGCAAATACACTGTATACGTTGCTAAAATATAATATGATGGGTGCTAGACATGGGTTTTCACCAATATTGACAACTCCTCAAAATGTTTTCTGTACAACATTTGTTTTACTTGAAAAACAGCAAGGACCTTCATCAAAGTTTTATATTGTTATCTACACTCTTTGTGGTCTTGCCTTACAAAGAAGAAAGCCTGTGAATCAGAGCAGATAGAAATATTATAATGCCAGTCCAGAAGACATTTGGTCATAGCTTTTCACAATTTAAGTTGTAATGTTGAGGTTGCATTAGAAATTCCAAAAGACGTAGCAATGTTATAATGAAACAGTTTCTTGTGTCTGTTCAATAGAGAGGCTTGAGCTAATCGAGTGTTCAGAACTTGAACTCCATTCAAACCCAAACACTGAGCTGTTCAGTTTGCTGTATGTTTCGTGGAAAGTCACTATGACTAGTGATGTGCATGACAAAAAATCTGAAAAACAAAGAATTTGTGATTCGTTCCAGACACTGGAGCTTTTAAAACTGAATCAAAGTCAGTATTTCTGTGTTGTCACACCATAGTATAAGTTGACTTTAAATTTCCCAAAGGTTGTTACCACCTTATTGTATTCATATGATATGTCAAGATTGTACAGATATGTGCACATCTGATCATATTGATAGATTTAACTCAAATTTGCCATAGACTACACCATTAGACGTATACCCCGGTGCAAATGATGTTACAGTGATAGAATTTTTCTTCTGTTCCCATCTGAGACATCCTCATAGGAGAATTCATATCAGATCCATATGAGACACTTGAATAGTACATCCATGAAATTCCTGCTAATCCTCGAGGAGAGAGCTAAAACTAAAATCATTAATGGCAATCAAGTTTAAAGTGAACGGATAATTTGTCCATTATTTGAGTTCTGTTTTGACATTTTACTCATCCTAGAGGATTCGTGGTAAATGTTTTATCCACATCGGGATTTTGTGCAGTGGATGAGTTTCTGTAATTTTTGCCCGTCCTCACATCTCATTGAATCTGTTTATGAAAGAGTGCATTAAAATTTGTGGGGTATTTCTGCAGCCAGCTGACTTATTCTGAAGACACTGGCTAACTTAAATTTAACCCAAAATAGTATTCTCTGTACTTTATGGTGATATCCTGTCTTACATTGTTTCTACGGTGATTGGTAAAATTAAGGTAAACTAAACACTATTTCTTATGTGACCAGTTCATGTTGTGATAACACTGACTTTGATCAAAGGTGCTAATTCAGTGATTTGTACGGTAATACAATGTCTATCTCTGTAGTTATGTATCACTATCTGTGAATGTACTTGCCTGTTTACTTTAACCATTTATTTTTTTTATCTTAATATCTATATTTATTTCAGTCTTTTTCTTCATTCTTTTCATATTTTTTTTGAAAACATAGTGGTGTTGATCATGATGTGCATGTCATTAACCCCAGCACAGTCGGTACCATTTCTGCATCGTCACCAACACAACCTTCATCCTATCAAACATTACCCGGGTGTCTGTCACCCACCAAACGCCACGCTCAGATCATGGGAAGCTCGCAACCTCACGAGGGCGCCGCAACCATGACCCGACGACGCACCATCTACACTGACGATGATTTCTGGAAAGCGAGAAAAGTTCTCATGTATGTTATATAGTTATTGTGTGTTGGTTTGCCCGGCCTTTTCTTTGTATATCTTTCAAGAAAGTGCTACCTTTTTTCCACATCTTGTCTTAAGAGAAATCGCTGTACAAAAGCTGCTTCAAATTGAAAAAAAATATATCAAAGGGGCTTTCAAATTCTCTTCATCATAGCAACATTCTCTTTCACTTCCCGTGCTCTACTGTCTTAGCAAACCTGATGCAAAGAGAAAAGAGCTTCTCAGCCTAACTTTTAATAGAAACATCATGAAGTAGTATGACATCAGCATTTATGGTAATGATATGCAAATTAATACCCTTATTTGGGCAATCAAACTCTTCCTCCATTGAAAGCAACTGAAATAGGCAAGACTACATAATGCTTTAGATATGGCTGTTGAAAATGTCATTGACTATTGATAGTTAGAAATTCACTGCATGCAAGCCACACCGTAGCAGCAGTAGGATTCCATTTGTCAAGCTTGTAAATATAGCTAGATAGCCCAATCATTCAAAAATCAAATTTATTTGAAATTGCTGTATTGAAGCAGAAATAACTACTCAGTATTCCGTCTACACTTTTTATGTGTGTGTGGTTTTATGTGTTTGTTGAAATGTGTTGATCATGTTTCAGCTATAGTTAATACCATCATCTCATCATACCATTTGGGCAAATGTCTCTGCAGCGTAGCATCAAAATCATATAAATCATCTCTCAAACCAGTGCTCAATTCTCATACATACTTCTGACTTGAGTAAAACTCAAATTTCATAAGCCTTTGGCCTATTGCTGCGCCTACTAATGGGTATACTTTTTGCAGGTGGCAAGGTGCTTTGGGTGCAGTGGGTGCTTGTGAAGAGATTGTATGAGTATTTGCACTATAACAGGCTTTAATAACAGTATTTCTTCCCCTTAAAGCAGCACTGAAGTGTCTGCTTTATGGTAGCACTTATACATGAGAGAATTGCCAAGATGATGGTCAAGCAAAATGTAAAACATAGCCATATTTTTGCTATGGCAATTACAGAAAACATTTTTATCTGAGCAAGATTCTTGGCATCTGCTCAGAAAATTTCATTCTTTAGTGATCCGTATGTTATGGTACATGTGGACTTAAATACCTTTCCTCAAGGAAAGGGAAACAAGAAATGATTGTTTTCCGAGATCGTAACATGACACAAAGTACAAGTCTACTTTTGCCTTTTGAAAAAAAGAGAAGAGAAACTCAGAGCAAACTCTATTGACACCAAGATTTGGAACAGCTTTTATTTGTTTTATGTGCATAGATCAGAGTGGTGTATCTTTTTAGGGGTCAGTGGGAATAAAGTGATAGTAACACTTGCATGTATTTTGAAAAGTTCTACCAACGCATCAAGTTATGAGTGACACCTCAAAGTTCTTTTTCAGGGGGAGGGATGGGATATTAGCTTTCACATCACACTGATAGCCTAAATTTGATAGTGGCGTTAAGAAATTCCAGTTTTTGTACACATTGTAAGATTGTCCAGTCTAAGTATAGTTGCTGCTAATAGGATCATTTCACTTCTCCCTGTGTGACCACCAACAGTGTCAGCTGATTTGTAACTCTGTCCAAGTGAGATTAATATACTATCTTTGGCAGTTAATTTGTAACTCTGTCCAAGTGAGATTAATATACTATTTTTGGCGAGTGGTTGTCATCAACGATGACGTCTAGCACAAAAGTATCAAATTAACAGCCTGCTCATCAAATCAGTCTGTTTTGATAAATTGATGAACCATGGAAGTTTTTTAGCTACTATAGACTATAGTCTATAGAAGCTATTGGGATGGGTATCCGTCCGGCGTCCGTCGTCAGTCTGTATGTATGTATGTATGTATGTATGTATGTCCGTTTGTGAGGCGTCCGTCCACTCAAATATCTTGAGAACCGCAGTACTTACTAATTTGATATTTGTTGTGTAGATGAAAAATATGATTTTGAGAAACTGTTTTTTTTAATTTTTTGATATTGTTGAAAATAGGCAAATTAATGCCAAAAAAGGTGTTTTTGGTAAAAAATCTTCTTCTTCATAACCACTGGTCAGACAGCTTTGTTATTTGGTGTACAGGTCCCTAGGGATAACCCAACTTAGATTTGTTCAAATTGTGATGAAATGTGCAAATGTGTATTTTTAAGGAATATTTTTGTCATTTTTGGTCAAAATTTGACTAACATTGTATGTAATTCTTGTACTGTATAAACCCTATCAATTCACCCAGAAAAAAATAATTAATATGATTTTAAATAATTGAATTAATTAGGAAATCATCAAAGCCAAAATAATTTTAGTGTGGAATTATCAGAAAGTTCAACTTTTTTTGACAGTTCATAATGAAATGCTTACCATCTTGGAGGATTAAAACATGTAAAGGCAACTTTCCTGAATCCCAACTTTGATATATTCTGAACCACCATTTATGTTATCTAAAAGAAATTGCTCATAATAGTTTGTCATGATAGGGTGGTGAAATAAATAGAGATAGAGAAAGTTCTAATTTCCATTTATGGTTGACGTGGTAAGGATAAAATAAGATTGCTTTTTGAGGAAAAAATAGAGTGGTCAATTAAAAGAGTGGTCAAAGTGATAGGGTTTTTATGGTAAAGCAGGGCTGTAAGATTCCTCGTGCTATTTATAGCAATTATACAATCTGTGTAAACAGTGCAATGAAAGTGTAACATGATTCCTTATAATGCTTTTGATGACCTTGAACTTCTTAAGTTACAAACATTTGTCTCTTCAGTGTGCTTTCTCTGAGTACGTACAGTCTCAACTTATTCAACAGAACTTACTCACAATGTTACTTTGAAAGTTAAATGTGCTTGGTTAATAGGATGAAAATACTGATATTAAAAGATAACCAGCTCAAGATTCTTTATAACCTGACAGATATGCTTTTTTTTTATGACGTAAATCTTGATTTAAGCAAGTCTTGTTTACTTTAATTAGAATGTAATTAACTCTCGTTTATTTGCTATTATAGACTAATATAGTCTGATGAAATATGCAAATCTGTATTTTTACGGAATTTTTTTCCATTTTTGGTCAAGCCATCCTGAAATGAGCTATCAAAGATATCCACCTTCTTCATCAATACATGTGTCACAAAAGGTTATTCTCTACATAACACAGCAGAGCTCTGTCAACTGTTGAGTCGCTTGTTTTTTCAAAACCGCTGGTCAGACAGCTTTAATATTTGGTTTACATGTCCCTAGGATGACCTTAGTGAGATAATTTCATACAGTCAGGAAATACTTAATTTTGTATCCATGTCTCTAGTAGCTTCAGGGACTTTGGCCCTATGTTTTGTCTTCTGATTATGGGCATTTAATATTTTTCTTTTCCACAAGCAGTCTAATCAGTATGTCTTAGTGCTGCATTAGGACACAGTCTTTGCAGAAATTATGCCATGGATATTAATATTCAGCTACAAAACAGTTCAGTTTTGCAATAATGTGTTCCACAATTATATGTTAATGGAACTCTAGCAATAAGAAACAAACTTGATTTGTCCAGAATTGATAAATTCACAGTTTTGTGGACTTGGCTACCCACTTTGGTTATGGTGTGTGGGATTATGTATTATTTACACTTTCAGCGCTTCATTTTGCTATGGTGAAAAAAGTTGTGTTTCTGAGGCGGAAGTGTAACAGCAAAAAGAAAATGCTCATTCAGGTCTGATGTTTGGTTTGGTCTCTCTTATCAGTGAGAAAAAGTTAAATTCAAGGTGTAAAATTCCCAAGCATAACAGGAAAGAATAATTAACAGTATTTTACTTACACACTGTACCTTTTCAAAAATTGTAAATGCAGTGCATACTCTAAAATATATGCTGGCATGAAAATCTGCCTATTGGCAGAAGTTTAATGAGCCTAGTTTAAGTCTGTATATAATGGAAACAAGGTGTTCACACTTGCATATTTACGGTTGCACCATTAGATCTTGAAAGTGGATGGTCAGGATGGCCCCTGGATGCCGACACACTATTTTTTTTCATGTTTCAGAATTTGACCAATTTCTTTTGGATTATGCATAGTATCCATACTGATTTATCCAAATTTATACACCTTTTTGTCAACCAACGTCCGGTTGAGTACATATTTTACAAAATCAGCAAAGCTGTAAAAAACTTCTCGGTACCAGCTCTTTGCTCTTTCCGTGTTTGACCACCCCTCCCACGATCTCATGGTTCTTGCCTATGGTAATGCAACTTGCAAGGTGTGCCGGTGCAGGAAATATCAGGAATGACGTAAGCTCAGCAACAAGTACTGATCCCAGTGTTTGTCATGCAGTTGCTGTAGATATTTATCCCCCACTTTCCCTAGTAGAGGACGTACTATGTCACAGAAACAAATAGAGTTGTTCCAAAATTTTAGTGTTGAAAGGGTAAATTACCATTTGGCAGCAGTGCCTGTGATTGCTGTAGTGCTGCTTGAAGCATGGCTGCATAATTCAACCTAACTCACTGCATTAATCTCACTATTTAAAATTGCCTTGTGACTGATCAATTCAATATTTTCTTTCTTCCCATAGGAAAAACAAATCATTCAAATTATCACATGGACCCATTAAGGTGTGTTTCAGATCTGTATTGCAAATGTATTCTTTACATCAATTTTAAAACATTCTTTCAGAATTGTCTAGCCATGATGAAACTCATTCCATGTCACTCAGATTGATAATTCAGTAATAGCTATGTGTCCCCAAGTGGATCTAAACTTTTCCAGTGCCTTTCGCACTGTTTTCCTCACTGTCAAAAGATTGAAAGTTTTTTGTCAGTTTTCAAAGGATGAAAAATTGTAATCATTTTCAGGTAAATGTGAACACATTGGAAATGTTTGGAAAATGTAATGACAAACTGTGAAATACTACAAAAATAACACCAAGTACTTGGCTATTTGAAAGTCATTACTTGTATAGTTTCTTGATATTTGCTCCACAAAATTGATTTTCTTATCCTTCTCCGTAGAGGATGTTGAAATATGAAGTATTAGCCGTACAAACACAAATCATTGTGTCTGAAATACAATGTTAAATATGCAATGTTGTTAACATATGACGTCCACACTGTGGACCGCAATTCTTTTACCAACAATAATGTAAGACATTGCATATACAGGTTATAGGGATGTACAGAGCATTTCAACTTGGTTTTGTGAGTAGAACAAAAGAGAGAGCTTCACAGACACAACAGAAATGTGGGAAAGTATACCAAAGCTACATACATCCAGTTGACCTGTAAATCTAACCTTATATTTACTGTGTACAGGGCTTGAAAGACTTGAAATCAGTGATGAAGCTTGCACACCGGAGCCTACACAGTGTCAGGTATAGCACTAAAAAGGTGCAGACTACAGTTGGATCACAGTTCCAGGTGAGTGGATTCTGTTCAGTGATGCCTCTGACACCAATTTTGAATGTGGCAAATCACTGAGGAAAAAGAAGTGATAATTATAGGAACTTGGTAATCCTCTGTTGGCGTACATTGTAGTCAATCAACTTTGCAGAACACTAATATCCTGTAATCAACACTTTGTTCTTTTCTGGAATCAAAATGACACACCAGAAATGATAATTGCTCCTATTTCAGTAGAAAGCCAGATTCTCTCTGCCAGCCACATGGGAACAAATTAGCTCAAAGCTGTAGTCTTGAGAATCTCACAGCTTGCAGTGTTCACATTTTTGGAATGTCGCTCTGTCTAGTGGGATTTCATTTTGTCAGAAACAGGATGCTCAATGCCAGCAGATATATTTTGAAAAATGTTTTGAAGTTTCTTCCCCTTTGAGAATTGTGCATGTCTCTTAAAAAAGGTATATTCAATGCCAGCCAAAGTAATTTGCCTGAAGTTTTTTGAGTACTATGTAAAATTAGCAATTTTTGCATCATTTGCATGTGCCATATCATCCGGTAATCTGCCAATAAAGGCAATCTTGGTGCTCAGTGATAATTATTATCTGACTCGCCAACAGATCTCACTCAACAAATTGATGGAAGCGTTGAATCAAGCCAACCCGTTCTTTGTGCGCTGCATCAAATCAAACTCCAAGAAGGAGCCGTGCAACATGGATGAGGACCTGCTGATGAGACAGCTCCGCTACACAGGGATGCTAGAAACTGTGAGGATCAGAAGAGCTGGTTATAATGTCAGATGGACATTTGAGGTATTCACTTCACGATTTCTGTCAGTTCCCAAAACTCTGATGAAATTCACTCCACTGGGGTTATACATTGCCATTTTTGTCAGTAAATCACCAAACTCTTTCATGGTAAATTTTATTTTGTTCATTTCTTACTCGAGGAGTGGATTTCAATATTCATGTCTGAAACAATATCTTTTTCATCATACGTTTATTCGGCGTCATTCAGCTTGAAGTGCATGTTTCAACTGGTATAACCACTGCATTCTTGCTGTTCTAAGTTTTATTTATTTTACTCCGCTGGAGAACTTGGTAAACTGAATTTTTGATGAAATTGGAAGTCCTGTTTGTAAGGAATAACCCTTTAGTGTACAAGCCCCTTTTTGGCACCATTTTCATACACCTGTGTAAAGCTAACAGCTTCTATGTCATGTGTATGGATGTGTGACTTATGACCGTGCTGACCTGTATTTTATGATGAGTCATGGATCTAGTCTTTCCAGTGTACCAAGGATACCAGTGATACGTTTGATATCCACATATTCATACATATAATATGCAAATGGTAAAGTGGAATATTCCAAAAGAATGAGCAAAAGTTAAAGTCTTTCACTTTTGAGGCTCATACTACCACCATAAGGTGGTATAGCTTATATACCAGTTCATATACAGACACAAACATACATATGTGTCTCTGACACATATAAATACAATTGAATATATTCATAATGACAGATTTATGTTTTGTATCATTATAGGAATTCTGCCAGCAGTATAAGTTTCTTCTGCCGAGTGAATTTGAAGTGTCAAGGGAAAAGATTGAGGAGTTTCTCAAGAATATGGACCTTGAGAAAGACCATTATCAGATAGGGGATTCAAAGGTAGGGCATGCTGATATTATGACTATGACTTATTGTTTGCTTATTCCCAGAGTGGTACCTGGTAATAGCAAACTTCTTGTTGTGTGTGTGTGTGTGTTTGTCTGTGTTTGTTTCTGTGTCTGTGTATGCCAGCCACATTTAAGGTAGTATGCACCTCGAAAGTGAAAGACTTAAACTTTTGCTCTAACTTTCCTCAAGGGATCTTTCAATCATTCTCTTTCAAAATCAAGAATAAAAATAGGGGGTCACCGTGCAAATTTTGGTACTAGAGAAACAAATTACCCAAGATTTACCGATATTAGAAAAATTCAAAATGGCCGCCATCCCTGTGTTAGCTCTATGGAGAAAAATACAAATTTTCGAATTTCGAAAAACTATGCTGGTGAAAAGTTTTCTTTAACGAAGAGCTTTAAAATGAACCCCCACATGTGGTATATCAGAAGAGAATTGTAAAAGTTTGAGAGTCCGAATGTCTGTCCACGAGGTGCTTTCTACCTTAATATACTGTGCTCTGACTTTTGCCAGATAGACCAACCACATTGTGGGCAGGAACAGAATACAGAGAAATGATAAACCAGATGGTTGACGGGCTCTTTTCACAAGTAGACCTGCCATCACAAACACTCGTGGGTTTACAAATAAGACTAATTAGCTGCCGTCCACACTTTTCTTCCTCGGGTATATATGTTTCCCCGTGATGTGTTAGGTTACCAAGGATCAGAGTGTGAGATGCATCTTAAGAGGAAAGCAAGGTTTAACCCTTTCACCTCTGTGGTTTGGTCCAGACTCATTGTTATGTATCAATGGTGATTGTGGACCGGTTTACAGGGAATCGGGGTGAACAGGGTTATTCACAAAATTCTGAAGTTTTTCACCCCGATGTACTTGTCAAAGTTCCAATTTCTCAATTAAAACCTCATTCGAGTGAGCCAGTACTAGCTGCCAATAGACATCCATGATTATCCAGCATGAATTTTAGTGAAAGAAAATAATCTAAGACTTCAGAGACTAACCAAAGTGTGTACTTGCCATTTACACTCACAGATATTTTTACGAGAGAGTGAACGAATGAAACTCCAGGAGCTTCTGCACCAGGAGGTGCTCAGAAGAATCAACATAATCCAGAGATGGGTAAAAACAATACTGGCCAAGCGGAGATACCAGCAAGTCAGGGAGGCGACAATTACGTTGCAGGTGAGAATGTGGCCTTGTCTGCGTCAGCAATCTGTGAGACATGGAGTAGCTGTTTTTGTCAATGATAAGTACAACGTACGAGGAATCACTCTCCTGCAGAGAAAATTGCCTCAGTGAATGCATTTGTATTCCTAGTTCTCACAGAGTACAATCTTGTTGCTCACTGGGGAAGTTGATTCTTGTCGTTGGCAAAAATTTTGCAGAGGTATATGTAGGAAAACATGTATGTATATGAGGTAGGTGGTGTGCCATGAAAACTTTCAGTAGCTGCCTCGTAAAATTGAAAAAACAATGGAGTCATGTGTACAGTCTTGTAACAGAGGAATGAATTGTTCGAAGTTCACTAACAGTCAATTTACAAATTTCTTTAAACCAGCTACCATTTTCTTTGTGTAACTTCAAACAAATAACAACAGTTGTTGTTTCCACAAAAGCCAGATGACAAACAATTTTTATTTTGGTTTTCTCTGCCAAAGTGAATGGACAAAAACAGATTGGCGCTTAATAGTATTAATGTTTTGATTTATAATTTATCACAACCAGAAAAGTATACGGATGTTCCTGGCCAAGAGAGTACTATTCCACTTGAAGGAGCAAGATCTGGCTGCTTCCATCATTCAGAGTAGCTGGAAAAGCTACAAACAGAGGGATGCCTATATCAGACTACGCTTTGCTGTCATACACATACAGAGTTACATCAGACGGAACAATGCCAAAGCAAAGTAAGTGGTGGAGAATTTTGGAAAGAATTTGAACCTTGTCACCCATAGAGTGGATTCATCCTGGAATGTTACCCCATATGTGGTTAAACCATTCTACTCAAACTAGGGGTGAAAGCAACCTCAAATTGTTATTTGTATCATGTTTCTGATCTTCACCAGCCATTAAGAAGTGATGTTAGCCCATATACCAGGAAAACTGCTCAATCTATAATAATTGACAGATGGAGACTCAATCTAGAACTCTTGACATATGTAGTTTCTTGAAAATTTGGTAGCAATACCACCTATGTTCAAATGGTAGTTGATTTAGTTGATGTGGATGTGCCGTCTGAAGGTAGTTCAGACCTCAGAAATGAAAGAAAGAATTTTTCCTCCAACCTTCTCAAGCAAATTTTCAACCATTCTCTTTCAAAATTAACAAATAAAAATGTGTGGTCACCGCACAAATTTTAAAGTAGAGAAACAAATTACTCAATATTTACCAATATTGAATATTTAAAATGGCTGCCATCCTTGTGGTATCTCTATGGGGGAAATTAAATTCATGATTTTCACAAATCTTGATTTACACCAGAAGCTTCAAAATGAAACCACCACCACCCCACCACCCCCTCCCACCTCCCCCATGATGGGCCAAAACTATTTTGTAAAAGTTTGATAGTCCCAACATTTGTCCTTTAAGCGCATTCTGTCTTAAGGCTGCTGGCACCCAATGGAGTTTGTTATGCACCATTGCCTGACTTTTGATCTCCTTCCATCTCAGCTATCTGAAATTAGTAGAAGAGAAGAGGAGGAGGCTGGAGGAGGAAGAGCGAAGGAGGAAAGAGGAGGAAGAGAGAATGAAGAGAGAAGAAGAGGAGAGATTGAGGAGGGAAGAAGAGGAGAGATTGAGGAGGGAAGAAGAGGAGAGATTGAGGAGGGAAGAGGAAAAGAGATTGAGGGAAGAGGAAGAGGAGAGAGTGAGAGTGGAGGAGGAACAAAGAAAGAGAGAAGAAGAGGAAGAACGGATAAGAAGGGAAGAAGAGAAGAGAGAAAGAAAAGAAAAAGAATTATTAAAACAGTCAGAAGAGGGACACTCATTTCAAAGCGATGAAGGAATTCTTACCAGGGACTCATCAGGGGATGACTTGGAAAACTTACATCAGGAAAATTTACATGCTGAAGAAGTCCTGTCTGATGAGTGAGTGATAATAGCTATACAAGATGTAACTCTTGCTTTGATTTATTCATGGTCGTTTGTGAGTGTGGGATAAGCTATAATTAGACGGACAACAACTTTGAAATGTACTTTGTCATCAGGTTTGGTACAGAAAGAGTGTTGAGATCTCAGTGTAATTAGTGTTGTTTGTGTGAATGTGACAGTATAACTGATTGTAGTGGATGCAATTGTAGTACTCGAGGTACAGCTAAGTAATTGGTTGCAGGAAAGTTCACTGATTGTGTGACACTAGACCTTTCATTCATAATCAAGGTTGAAGTTTGTTGATTTGGTTTTGCCAAATATTCAGTGCTTGTACGACACATGGAGCAATGCCTTCTGTGGAAAACAATGAGAAGGTCTTTGTGTAACAGTTGCACTGGTAAGTCAGGCAGTGACATGACAGGTTTTCACTCGATTTCAGGAGTAGTGGTGTGATTGAGATGGGTTCTTCAGAATCAGAGGGAATCCTGCTGGAAGATGATTCAACGCACATAGAGATTGACAACGCAGAGAAAACGTCACAGAGAGCCAAGTCCCCGGTGGTACCTTTCACAAGTCCGGACAAAAGCCAGCTGACGGCAGCAAGTACTCCCGTGAAGAACAGCTCCACACCACGAGATGTTAAGATCATTGACAAATCTGAAACGCCCCCAGCAGAAGAAAAAGACAACTCAGTATCAGTGCCTTTGAGAGAGAAAAGCGAGAAGAGGCAATCGTTATTGGTAATCAGGCCACTTGAAGATAAAGAAAATGATGACAGACCAAAATCAATCAGGTATGTGTAAGTGTACAATCATTTGATTTCTAGAGGTAGTGCTGTGTGAACACCATAATGGTGCTATAGTCTTAGTTTATCAAAGATTACCAGTACAATCAGTAAAAATTGGGCCGAGAGTTTTATTCCTGAGCTAAGCATGAAAATGGCAACCTCACCCCGAAACCCATTGTTGTACTGCACTTGAATCAACTTAGTTTTCACAGTAAAATGCTGATCAGTGAAGGACGAAAGGAAAGTCTAGCCACACACCTGTTGACAGTGTGAACAATTCCTTGCTCTCTCTCTCTCTCTCTCTCTCTCTCTCTCTCTCTCTCTCTCTCAATAAATAAATAAATAAATAAATAAATAAATAAATAAAATGAATAACATAAAACATCAATCCTATCCTATGCCATAATGAAATAAAAATATGTATAACCACTCCTTGAAAAGGTATTAAGCTGTCAAGAAGATGACATTGCTAAAATCTGTCCTGACTGTGGTGGAGTGAAATCTCATTTAAAGAAACCTGATATGTTTTTTCCACTTAGCGTATCTGACATGGCCAAGGCATACCAGCAGGAAGTCGCTGAGAAATCCATGACACCAGCCAAGGTTGAACCAAGACCAGAGAAAGTGAGAAAAATAGCAACTAAGCTGAGCTTCAGGGAAGTGCGGGACCAACCCCAGGTAATTGAAATTTTCTGATGATTTTGTACTGCCCTATGCTATCTGATCTACATTCACAATATTTCAAAGCAGTAAGAAGAAGGTTGACTGCTATACCTCATATAGTTGTATGTATGTCAAATTTCCAACTTACCTGGTCCTATTTGCCATCCCGGAAAGATACATTGACTAATGCAAATATAAATGTGGATACAGTGTGGTGCGCAGGCACCCACAGTAGACGTTAACATCACAGTGGTATGGTGTGTACAAAATATTTTTCTATGGCGTGTATGGTGAACTTGAACTTTTCTTCTTCTTTGTGGTGATCAAGTTGCCCCACAGTTCTGTTAACCAAACATGACTCTATTTTTGAAGAACTTTAATATTGTTTTATCTCTTTACCTCCAGAGGGCCTGCAAAGGTGCCCTGTGGAACTCTTGGTTTTACTCGAGTTGTTTGGTCATTTTGTTTATTTTGTTTGATCAATTTTAGCTGCTTAGGTCCATATGAAAGCTAATCCTACATCAAACTAGGCTTACACAGATATTTGCAGTGGCTATATTCTTATATTTCTGATTTACTTTCCGCAGCAATCCAATAAAAGCCAAGTTCAGTCTCCTGTGTCTCCGGTTGCTCCATCACCGACTGCCCTCTCCCCGTCTGCAGTGTCCGACGATTTGTCAGAGTGCAGGGAAGACGAGCGGGACCTGTCTGAGGAGGACATCCTCAAGGAAAATACACAACCAGGAGAACCGCAGAAGAGCCGGCTGTTTTGGAAGAAGAGAAGGAAACAGAAGAAGATGAAAGAGTACGAGACCAACTGTGGCAGCGTCATCAAACAGAAGAAGAAAACCAATGAGAAGAAGATGGACTTCATGCAGACTTCACTCAGCCGAACTCTGCCACCCAGTTTTAGCGTGAACAGTACTTCACAGTGGAGATACCCAACCAAACAGCTTATCAGTGACGTTAATGAACTCAGATATATGGATGAATTCCTATTGTCAAAGGTAAATTCACGGACTTCCAAGGCATACTTTGGGACAAGTCAAGATGCTTTGGACGCACACATTTTGATATGAAGGACTTGGGGGGGCCCTTCTGCTATACACTTTATGCCTAGTCTTAATGACTCCTTAACTCACTGGTTATTGTTGCAAAATGCCATGTGGGTCCACTTATTTCCACCATTTGTGTGTTATAAATGTTACTACCCAAACTTTCTGACACAGTCAGGCCAATAGCATTGTCTGTGTCTATGCAGAAACGTTAGTGCACTTCACGTGAGCCACTCCTTTCTTCTCTTTCGCGTGATTCCATGCTTACGTTCAAAACAATACAGCATTTCAAGACTTGCTCCAAGAATTTGATAACCACCACACACTTTGTTTAACCCAATTCAATAATTTTCTTGAACAGATACAAAAGTAACCTGCAGATAAATGGTTTAGACTCGACATTTGATTTGAAATTAATGGGTCCAGTCAGTAAGGTTTGTTATACAGGGAGTGGAAATATCCACCATTTTAGCCCCCACACAGTTCATCTTTAATTGTACTGACCACATTTTGTTTCTTATTCTTTCCCTCAATTTGATAGATCAATGAGGTTAACCATTATGGGGGCAGGAGGGATACAATCGTTGACATTGTCTTCAAGAAAGCTATGCAAGAGTACAGAAAAAATCTTTTAACTACTTATTCTGTGGCAATGCAGGTGAGACAGGATAATAATTATATTTACAGTGGTCAGTATTTGAATTTTCTACAAAGAGCTTTATGTGATGAACAAGAACAAAAAGGGAAAAGACTTTACTGTGTGTCTTATGTTTGAATTGAACAGATTGTGAAATTACTATTACACTACACCACCGTAAGTTTGGATGTGTGATTCATTTGTTTTTATTTAGTATTCTATTTCCTGTATATTAATTTAATACATCTAAAAATGTTAGAGAGAGTGAGAGAGTGTCTGTCTGTGTTTGAATGCATGTGTTGAAAATCGACTGTCCAAAAGAGTTGCATATCCTTCGTAATACAAACCGTATTCTTTTACCGATGTAAACAGGACGGACAGCACATTTCTCTCATGTACAAAGATTTGATATCTTACTTTGAGAGAGTGCTAGAACACGTTTCAACAACAGAAGGGACAATAGCACAATTTCCAATCATCATGGGAGTGAATGCATTCAGGGGCTACCTGGATGAATTCGTCCAAGTCTACAAACCGGTGCAACAGCCAAACAAAAAGGTAAGCTTATGTGTAGAGCAGTGTTGTTCATTGGGTGCCCTACAGCTTTCAAATTTGATTTATTTTCTTTGTCTAGATGTCAGTGTACTTCGCATCAAAGTTGGAAGGGCTGATACCAAAACCAGCAAATTTGAAATATTTGTCTTGCGTTGTAAAACGGAAGGCAGTCATGTATAACAGGTGTTTGTTTTTTAGCTCATATTTGGTTTTATATATAAATACCAAAAAGAGCTTATATGATGAGTCTGAGTGGCGTCTGTATGTCTGTATATTTGTGGGTATGTGCGGATGTATGTCCGTCACACACAAAGGCTCCCATACCGCCAAAGCTACCGTCTCAGTATTTGGTGTACAGGTAGATGTAGGGGTTGAGATGTGAATTTGTTCAAATGAACACATCAGTGTCAAAAATGTGCAAATGAGGTAAGAAAAGCGAAATTCTGAAACAGGATTGAAAAAGGCTTACTCCACTGACTTGAGTCATTTCCTGTCATTGTCATTGAACTGTTACATATTAACAGACCTGCTCAAACCATATGCAGTAGAGGGGAGGAAGACCGTCAGTAGAGGGGAGGAAGACCGTCTATGGTCAAACTAAGGGGGGCCAGCTGCCTTTCTGCTATGCATGTTGCTAAAGTTGACCTCCAGTACCTAAAGTTTCAGACCTTAATTACTTTTGTCATTCTTGTTTTTCTGGTTTAAATATTTCTTGTTGTTTTTCTGGTTGTACTGTGCAGAAATCATTGTCATAACATCAACGTAGAATTTTCCTGCACTGAACAGATAGAAACAACATTTATTGTTGATCTTTGGTACCCATACTGGTATGTACCAATTCTGATCAAATTTGAGCGACACCGTATAATTGCGGTATTTTTTTTGAATTTTGATGACTATTGGTGTATATGTGGTTCACAACAGTACACTTGCATGCCAACCACCTTTCTGCCTCATGTACTCGGTTTACATCTGTCATAATCGTAACATAACAAGATCAACTTTGGCGCAGAAATTAGCCATATCTCTGCCATTTTAGCAGTCAATCTCATCTGTCGTTTCCTTTTCCATAGCCTCAAAAGAAAAAGAAGAAGAAAGACGAAACAGTTGAACACCTCGGTCACAAACTTGTCCCCGTCATATTCAACATTCCCACAGCGTGTGAACACTGTACGGCCTTTCTCTGGTTGATGGAGAAGGGGTTAGTGTGTTCAGGTAAGTGGTTGTTGAATTCTTACACCTTCATTCTGACATTACGGTAGAACATTTTTATGCCAAGTAAAGTTTGCCATTGAATTTCAACTGTTGTACATCAGAGTTTAAATCTCTCATGTAAAGTTCTTTGATTTCTTTCCTATATTAAGTGTCAAGTTAATTCTCATGTAAAATTTCCCAATTTTCATAAGTAAAGTCTGTTTTTTGACATCAACACCAGTGCAAATGATTCTTCGAAGTATTTATGCGCTCAAAAGAAGTTTTTATTTTCTCTTCTGAACATGTTTTGTTATCAATTGTTTGATCGTATCTGTATCCAGTCGTCTTTTGGAAACACTTTCCTCAGAAAAGCTTTGTTTTCAGAAAGAAATAGTTACTCACATGTAAGGATGTTGTAATGTCATGTTTTTCTTCCCACATAATGTCCACAGAATGTAAATTCACCTGCCACAAGAAGTGCTACACCAAACTGACCATGCCCTGCCGGGGCAGCGGCGGTTCATCAGAGGTGTTTGGCGGCAAGATAGACAAGCTGGTGAAGGAAAACACCAAGATACCGCCAATCGTCGAGAAGTGTATTAGCATCATAGAAATGAAGGGACTCTACACTGAAGGGATTTACCGTAAAGCTGGCTCTGCTGCCAAAGTGAAAGAATTAAAACAACTCATCAATAACAACCCAAGTAAGTTAAACTTTGAACTCTGACCTCATGATGACCTCTTGGCATGTACCTACAGACAAGGTTCAATAACTTCACAAACTTACCTCCTAGTTAAAAAAAATGGTTGCCTGTATCTTTATACAAGTATGATAAAATGTCCCATAGTTTGATCTCTGTGGATAGATGGACGGTTGTTGAACAATGAACAGATGTCAGATACTGTATCTCACATGGATTGGTATGCCAACCCTGTCGCACTGGAGTCAAACTATCACGTAGGCAAACAAAAATAGAGAATATATTTTTATAATTGCAATTTTATAAATGAATTGTGCACATTATGCATTGCTGTCTACATTTATCTCTTTAGTATTATTCTGTGATTAAACACGTACATTTTATATGTAATTATCAAGATAATTTGATTCTAGCAATCCTCGGCGATCAGATTGTATGTTCCATCAGTGGAAGTATTTATAGCATAAGCACATTTGGGCATACCAGAAAGTGAGATTATTTTGAGAGTCCTATCACAGGGAACCTTACACACTCTATTTAACTCATGGTGTATCTTTTTTTTTGCCTTTTCAGCTTTAGAGAACATAAACTTTGACGATTACAACGTGTACATAATCAGCCAAGTTCTGAAGTCTTTCTTCCGAGAGATGTCACAGCCGCTGCTGACCTTTGAACTCTACGACGAGTTCCTCAGAGCGATAAAATTTACAGATCCCAAGGAGAGGGTGCAGTCGTTGTTTCAGGTCATTGAGAAACTGCCAAGGACAAATCACGACATCTTTGAGAGACTGGTTGTCCACCTTGCAAGGTTAGGTTCCAAGTGTCTTACAATTCTGTTTCTGACCTAATCCTCTTTTTCCCAAGTGGTATTAATTTCTATGGTTTGTCTGTGGAGCCTTGTAGAAAGAGGATTAATACCCTTGCATAACTGTGAAGATTTTATAAAATGTAAAATTTGTTCAAGTGAAACCATGCTGTGCGCCAGTCAACACCATCCCCTTGATGGTAATGAATTACATTGTATTACTAGTATGGATGCACAGAAATATTGAATAAAAACAGGCTGGTGCAGATGGCCAGAAAGATTTACATACTCAGAAATGGTGGGGGGTCCTCACCTGCCCTTTCTTCCACCATAGACAGTAGAGGGGGAAGACGTCTTCCCCCTCTACTGTCTATGCTTCCACGCAGTCACTTTTCATTCCTTTCCTTTCAAGCTTATCATCATCATCTGTAACTAAATCTTACATTTAATCTGTATAACTTGAATAAATTCATGTCTTTCAGAAAGAAAGAGATAAGTGAAATATCTGGTGTAAATTTACATTGAAGTGATGGCTTTAACCATCGATATCTGAACAACCTTGATGTGCGGTCAAGTACATTACTCTTTATAGTGTACTTCTTTGCATAGCTGTGTATGGTCCAAGTTTCCTTCTTATTCCTACTTATTACGGTAAAGATTTCTCTAACAATTGTGACTAAAAAAGTCTCTAACATATTGTTTTTCAGGGTTGTTTTACAAGAAACCTCCAACAAAATGTCAGCCAACAGCTTGGCAATTGTATTTGCACCGTGTCTGTTGAAAACCGATAAGGATTTGCCAGCTTTGGAGAGCTTGCAGCATGTCGCCAAGCAGGCCGTGTAAGTAATCTCTGAACTTAACTTAACTTCCCGACATACAAAGTTGATGACTTTTACTTCTTAGAATGACATTACCAGGCATTGATAATTTTGGTCCCTTGAATTTATTTTCCTTGCGCATGGTTAACGACCCGGTACAAGAACTCTGAAACCACCGTAGTTTGGCTAAAAGTTTTTAGAATAGACTTTTATGTTTATTGTATGACTGTGTTAATTCACTAAAAATCAAGTTACCTCAAAATGTGCCCAAAGCGGGGTAATGAGATTTGTGTTCACAAGTTTTCCTCATCACTGGATTTACACATTGTAACTGTTACTATTTCTGCGGTTTTTGTAATCTGCTGTCAATAAACACTGTATCTGATTCTGGTTAAAAAGACACACAATTTTAGCAAATCCATCTTCAACAGCTGAAAATGTAATGTCATCCAATATTTATGTAGGTTATGGTAATGCCTAACTTTCGTGTATTTATGCTATTTTTCTCTCTTTTTTTCTCAGGTGTCTAGAGTGTATCATCACAGAAACTGTTAAAAGAATCAAGGGTACCTTGGCTGATATCAGAACCCTTGAATCAGCTGCCAGTACTGCAACTAAAAGACTATCTACAATATCACATGTAAGCTGACGTTTTCAGGAGATACTCTTGTTAATTAATTATATAACTATGATACATGTAGGAAAGTTTGTTAAGAAATTTATTGATGAAATCATGACAAAAGTAACAACTAGCTTAAAAAGGCTTCATTCTAGATTCTTAGGAAAACAGCTAAAAGTGATAGGGAGATTCAATATAATTCAGTAGGTAGGTACAACAGAGGGTGGGGAAGCATGTTTGCTTTACCTGTTCTTGCAGCCTTGTTTCATGACATCATATGCTATGATCAGTCAGCTGGGAGATATCATTGCAAAGGTCAAAGTTCGACTTGGCACTTGCACCATTTTCCTAGAAGTTCATGAGGCTTTTACTGGGTTTCATTCTGCTATGTCACATTGTAGCCAGAGTCCATTCCATTGGCTCCTCTCACACTGTTTGACATTGATTGGGCATCTGAAGGGTAAATCAGATGGTTGGACCAGTGTTGTCCCATCACACTGCAGTTTCCTCGGCAATTTACATTGACATCTACTGACTTCTTTCAGACTCACCGTACCGAGGTTTATTCAGAGAGAACAGATTCCATGGAAAGCACCGATGAAGAGGTCCAGATTTTGTCAGAACACATCAAAACATTACAGGAAGAAAAGTAAGTACATTCAGGAGGTGCTCACCGAACTTTTTGAGTGGTTTGGTCTATCCAGCAACAAGTAAAAGCTCTTCACCTCTACAAGATAGTGGTTCAGTCCATTTAGCAACACTCATGTGCACTCAGCTGGTATATGCTAGAAAAAAAGTAAATCAATGTCATAAGATGATTGTACGCCAATTTTCTTAAGTCACTGCACCACTGACAGAGTTTTGTCTTTGACTCAAGAAAATTTTACATATGACCAGTACACCTATTGATTTTGAACTCACTCAAGGAAATTTCAAGAAATCTGTCAGTTTACTCAGAGAGCTCAGAAATCTTCAAGTTTAGGAGGCACACAATTAGGTGGTGCCGAAGTGGATGATTTTTTTCAACTCCTTCTGAGTGCACAAAACGTTTTCTCATTTGAGACTTATTAGTTCCAGGGGGCCTCCAGAGGGCGCCCTGTGGAACTGTTGGTTTTGCCCCTATTTTCTTTACTCACTTGTTTCTTTTTTTTTGGTTTGATTTTCAGAGAAACTTTAACTGCCAATCTGCCATCATTACAACTGTCCCGTGCCAGTGCTATCAGCGATGACGACTTAATTAGTAGTGATGATCTGGAATCCCTGGACAGCCTGGGAATCAATCCAAACGAGGAGTATGCAGCTACTTTTGGACTTCCGCCTGCCCCGCTGCCGCTGAAACATCTGAACAAAAAGAGGGCAACCAAGCAATCGGGAAAGCGCTTGCCTTCCAAGTACGCTAACAGAGCCAAACAGACAGATAGGCAGGGTGAAAGTTTCCGGAGACAGAGACCCGTTGGGAGGTCATCCCCTGTCTCAATCAGAAAACCATTGAAACTCACCATTGTGAAAGAGGAACAATCCAGTGTACAGTATAACCGGACAGAGATCGATATGAGTTTTGAATCACAGAAACAGGCGGTGACGCGGACAGCCAGCGGGAAAAGCCAGACATCGCCGTCACCGAGTGAGGAAGATGTGGCACACCTGTCTGGACTTTTAAGAGACATTGATAAAGTACTGAAAGGTGGCAAGGGGAAAGGCCCAACATTTGTGTAATAACAGTCACGGCTTCAGAGTCAAGATTGACACCGTGTAGTCAAGACCAACGGATTCTCTGCCGTCAAGATGGACGCACAACAGTAGTCGAGCCCAGCAGTCAGCGTACAAGCATAAAGCCCAGAGTGAAGCCCAGTAGTCAAGGGTGGCACCCAATAGTCGAGACTGATATCCAATAGTCAAGCCTGACACCCAGTAGTCAAGCCTGACACCTGCCTGTCAAGTGTTACGCCCCAGAAGTCAAAACTGACACCCAATAGTCAAGCCTGGCACCCATTTGTTGAGCCATATACCCAGGCATCACCCAGTAGTCAAGACTGACAACTGATACTCCACCCCTGATGCTGGGTAGTCCTGGCTGTCCAGACTTAGATGCCTGGTTGTCAAGGTTGACTCCTGATAGCTTGCTGCAGAGCTCTTCCATACATTTGCATTTGTTTACTCCAGTACTTGTTTGTTCACATACCACAAAGCATTTACATTGAATCATTGTTTTATGTTCAGGCCAATCAACTTCAAAAAGTAGCTGGAAAAGTAGCAGTATAAAAGAAATTTGTACCTAATTTGTAAATAGAGAATAAAATCAGAAAGTTTAATTCAGATTTTAGCAAAAAAAACTTGAAATTTTAATATAGGAAAAAATGATATGAAGGTTACTTAGTGAAATATTGATGCCAAAGAGCTGCCAGATTTTGAAGGTCAAATTGACCAGACAGTTCAACAGAGAGACAGGGTTTTATTATTATGCAGATTAAGGTCTTGAAAATATAGGGTGATAAACCCCCTCAGACCTTAATATTTATACATAGGGGTAATTCAGTTATGTTACTAGAAAGTCAAGCCTCAAAGGGTTAAGAGTTCAAAGGTCCAGGCTCTTAAAATGTAAGGTCCTGTAGAGGTCAAAGTAAAGGTCAAAGGTCAACCACTGAAAGCTGCTTATAAATGCCGCTTGCTTCAACCATTGTTTTGAGCGATCTGTTGAAGTCAATCAGAAACAACTAAAATTTGACCAATTTCACAACTTTGTAACTCACTCAGTTCACATGTCTCTCATCAGGGTATGTAAATTTTTTTCAGGATTTTAGCCAAGGCTTTTCAGTGTTTGTATGTTAGGTAAAAATGTCTAGTCTGAAATTATGTACATTTTGGTGGAAATGTATCGAACATATACCATCAAAGCTTGCACTTTAATTTAAATATCCTGTAGATTTTCAGTTTTGGTCTTAACTTTGTCATACCTAATTGTATGCTGTACTGTAAGAGAAGAAGGGAACAGCATGAACAACCTGCTCTACCCTGATACTAGAATAGAATGGGCTCAGTGTATAGCTCATTCCAGTCAATAATGTGATCAGAGGGGGGTTTCTGGCTAGTGTGCACATATCACTCTGAAAATCATTCAAGATATCAGTAAGTTCTCAGTGCCTTGACTTTTGCCAGTCATGTTTATCTAGTGTCAATTCACAATGTGTGACAAGGCCAGATTTTCGTAGCTATAAACACCAAAACATTAGTTCTGCAGTACAGCAAAGAAGCTATGAGTTTGTAAAATACACAAAAGGAACACATATTTAATACTCAGTGTCAGTGTACAAGTGGTCACCCCAGCTTTGTTTTTTTCTCTCAACATACAGTATCATATAAAAACTGACAGTCATTTTAGACAAACTTTTAATATCTTTTTGCATTTGATGAACTCTTATGTGAATTCTGTAATCCTGTGATCGACATGATTGTCAATATTTCAATGAATTTCAATGAGCATGAGCTCAGCTTTCCATAGTTACAATGACAAGGTTTAGTTAGTACCTATGCACCTGCATTCAGAAAACTTGAGAGGATTGTTTCACTGGAAAGTGCAATAGAAGTTGGTAGATCATTTTAAATTGGGGAGAAGGGAAGGAGCAACCCTATTTTCTCCAAGACTTTTTGTCCTGTTCTTTTTTGTAAAGTGCCTCAAGGAAGTCTAGCGTCTGTACCCCATGTGTCAGTGTTTGTGTATGAGAGGGAGTGGGGGTATGATAAAGAACAACTCAGTTTTTCACAGTAACTCAGAAAGGAATCATGGTACACAGGGGACATTTTAGTTCCATCAGATGTCATGGTATACGTATAGAGTGTGATATATTCAGATGTGGTCGCACATGACTGTTGCTACCAGTCTGATAGCATTTTTCAAATTTTTGTCGACAGAATCAAATTTATTATTTACATGTAGTTTCAATATTCAGGAACATATCCAGAACTTGAAAACTTTTCAAGTGTAAATTTCAACAATGAAATGTCAGGGTCATTCTTGGTGATATGTGTGTGCATCTGTTTTCATCAGTGTACGGCACTCATACACTGAGATCTGACATACCGCCATTCTCACTGTGTTGCGTGTATTCTTGAAGTAACCTGAATCTGAGGCTGGCCCCCAGATTGGTAGAATTACACGAACTTTGACCTCCTCATCAGATTTTCTTCCATGAGGCTGGACCCATACACCGGGCAATTACAGAGAGTAGAGCTGAAATTAGTAATTTACACATCATTCATCATTTCTTGGTCCATCATAGGTCTTTCCTTTTATCAATAGTTGAAGAGAGATTTCCTGTGAAACTATCTGTTTTCTTTTACTGCAAGTGTCTTGTCAATCCACATGATACCCAATCTTGCAGTCTTAGCTATGATGGCCAGGCTGAACTGAGAAACTTTTCTTGAGAAAAAACGCAAGTCCAGAAAGTGTAATGCAAAAAAAACAAAGTTTAAGATAGACCAAGTTATGATTTACAAAACTAGAGAAATGATACATAGGTTTATGTAAGGTTTACATAAAACTTCGGATGATCACCAAACTCATTTTCTTTTTCCACATATATTTACTTACTTTTGCAGTCACACAGCTGTTGAATCTGCAAATGTCTTCATTCTTTCAACATAGAGACCATCACAGAATAAGAGGTTTCCAAGTGAATTTTTTTTCTGCTTATTTTCCACTACAGGGGATAGAAATCCCCGAAGAATCAGTGTTGTTCCAGTCTGCCACAAATTTGAGGTGGTGGAGACGAGCGTTTTCAAAACCACCACATCAGTCTTGTACAGTCTGCTTTCAAATGGGAAACCATTCAAACAGTTTGTTGTACTTTCAAAATTTACTGCCATTTTCTCACAAGAAAGAGAATCAGACCAATAGATGAAAGCAGATATGTAGAAATTTCATGAATGATAGCACATATAGTTGTATCTGATGAATGCATTGTTGAAATGGGAGTTTTGTATGAGTTTGTGTATGTGCGTAGATTGACAGTTAATACTTCCATTCTAGTCTGTCGCGAGTATGACATTATGTTCGTACAAATGTTAAGAATTTCTCATAAATTTGAAATGTTTTGTGTTTTTTGTGAAATTTTCCCACAGTGATGTAAAATTACACAGTCAAATATTTCAATATTTTCATCTTTTTTCCTTCTCTGTTCAACTCATTATGTCACCTCATTGGTCCGTTTTCATTCACAGTTTCAAATCCTTACAAAGTCGGTCCTTTGAGCTTTTGTTATTTTTTTTTTTGCTTGATTAATGATAAGTTTAGTGACACAAGCCTTTCAAGACTCGATGAAATTGTAATATATATTTTGCGATTCTGTTTTAAGTTTTTCGCAAGGAATAAAAGCTCGTTGAGTTTATTCAGTATCTGGTGGCATTTTTGTGGTCTTTGCATTGGCAGTGTCTCATCTTGAAGAATTTTCTGATAAATGTGTGCAATGATATACAAGAAATGAAAGATTGTGTTTTCACTTTCAAACTAAACTTTGACAGGACCCCGATGCAGTTTTAAATTGTCATCAGATATACAATCAGGATATGGAGATGAAGGATATTTGTAAGAAATTTTCATTCAATGAGCCTTCATTTTTCCACAAAATACAATTTTTTTGTAGCATTGAGATTCAAAAATGTTTAAGTGAATTCAGAGCATTGAAAGGTGAGTGAGTAGTTTACATCAATCTTTTCTTCCAGCTGTTTTCTTCTAAGCATCACAATATTTAAATGTTTTGATAACATTACCCAAATGACAACGTACCCGCAGGATCAGTCGTGCTTTCAGAAAGCAAACTATTTTGTGTCATTCTTCGTGTAAGGTATAGTGTTTAGGAAGTTGAGTTGATGAAAAAAAAATGTACCTGACAAAATTGGTGCTGACTGCAGTGTTTGATACAGCATGAAGGACTGTGATTTGTGCTGTGGTATATGAAATTGAAGTTTGATACAGTCAAGTTGTCTAACTGTAGTACCAAAATCTTAATTAAAAATCTTAATTTTTCTGCCGATGTACAGCCGGCTTGGAAGGTTATATCTGATTGGTCAGTCGTCACTATTCACAGCAACTTAGGGAGTCTATTGTGTATAATTCAATGACAATGGTAAGATTTAGCCAACCAATTGGATAACAGCTTCTGATATAACTGCACATCATCCCTAATTTTTAGCCGGGGACTTCATCAACAGTCCCGCTTTTAGGCCAAATCTGATGACCATCTCAGACAGAGCGCCCTCTATTGACAACAACTGAATAGTAAAAAACTTCCATGTTCTCACAAGTAGATACCACTTTTGTTTCCCAAATACCCACGATGAATCTCACTTATCTTGAACAATGGCAAACACTAAATGTACCAGCAGTACTTGAAAAGTGTAAATTATACATTTGATACTTCTCAGTCATGTTTGAACCATAGATATTTGTTCTATATTTTACCCCACCCTCCATGGTGCAATTGTATGTACCGGTATGATTGGGAAAGTTCAAGATAATCACTCACCCCAAACATACCCTTTAACACAAATGTCAACATTTCATTATAGTGAGGAAACATATACATCATCTGAGAAAGCTTTGATTAAAGTTCACCTCACTCCATGCCCCGGGTGTGGTATCTGTTTGGAGAAATGGTATGGGTATGCTAGACTGGAAGATCCATCACTCAAGGGCACTCTATACGCTTCCCCCGAGAGGGGGGCGTAGGGAGCGTCCTTGAGCGACGGATCTTTCAGTCTATGGGTATGCAGGCAAACATAAAACCTCATACCCAATTTAAGACCAAAATCTTATTTTAGGACCCCATTTGGACCTCTATAACCTTTCGAATTCAAAATGGCCTCCATCTCCATGTTCTCCCTATGGGGGAAATAAAATTCCCAATTTTTACAAAACTAAGCCAGTGAAAATTTATTTACCCCATAAGCTTCAAAATGAGCTCCCCCTCCAAAGTGGTAGGCCAAAAGAATACTGTACGTTTGAATCCTACCATCTGTCCCCAAGGCATAATTCTACCTTAATAATTCAAGATGAAGATGCTTACCAGCTACAGTATTGCAGACAACTGCCACTTCTACAGCTTATACCTCATAACACATCACACATACAAACTACACTCTTCATACATTCAAACACCAACACAATACTTTTACAATACACTTACAATACATTTACAATTGAATACTACATTCACACACACTGAACACAAAATGTATACAATTCTGTTTTTTAGAGACATTCAAACAACCCACAACACACACATACAAACCACATACTTTATAGATATTCAAATATGTCTTTATTTAATCATATTTCATTTATATACAGTTTGCCAAAAACAAAAAAACCACTAATTTTTGCCAAGACCTGTTTTTGATAAATCAAGGTACAGTAGATTATAACATGTGGGTTACTATGGAAATGAAGGGAACTGATTTTAGATGAAAACAGAACACAAATAGACAAACTGAAACAACAAAAATGAACTATCTTTCGTTTTCATCCAAGGTTAATGAGTAGATTAGTCCCTTCAACATCTCTCTATTCACAGATGGCTCCACAACACAAAGCTCTCTTCAAGTTGGCCACAGTTCATTGAAAATTTTGCTACACACTTTTCAAAATTCAAAATACATTTTTTTGGGTGCTTTTTCATATCATATACTTATAAATCAACATGAAACGTGCTAATATAAGAGGTACGAAAAAACAAACTAAACAAGAGTTACAAAAGAAGACTGAATTGTGGGGTCAAAGGTCACACAGAACTAGCACAGATTAGCAGAATCACTGCTTACAGTTATTTAAATCAAAAAAATGAAAATTACATGCAAATTAATCACATGCAAATTAATATTTTTATATAAAGATTACCATCTCATAATTTTCCTACAAATATACGACATTTGCCAATAAAAGAAAAGGAAACAAAAACATACTAAATTGTAAGATATAAGTCTTGATTAAATATCAGGTTTGTAAATTAAGGTTGCTGAAAAAAACCTCAGGAGTCCAGTGTTTATTTCCTATCTATCTATATCAAACTGACTTATTTTTTTAAATACACGGTCTAAGGGTGAGTAGACTGACTATTGGCTACCATCAATGTTACAAAGAATACAGAGCAGGTGTGACTTGAGCAATATGCTAATGCACTGCCATTGTGGTTTATCAATAGTAGACGCCGCTGCTTCTGACAACTTTTACCAATTTTTATTAATACCATAGATGTGTATACACCAACAAAATCGCTTTAACCCCACAATGTTCCAAGATGTAGTTTCACAATCCAGGTCTTACAAAGCTAACACTTGCCAATCACAGATGATGTAACATTTTTCACGGTCCAATCACAGGACTTCTCATTACTGGTGACTTGCATTGGTATTTGGTATACGGGAATGTGTGTCAAGGTCAACTGCAAAGGTTTCACAATAACCCCCTGCAATATCAACTACCATTTTTTTTCAATACTTTTAGTGGCAGGTGTATCGTGTTGGAAATTTGGGTCCTGAGAGTTTATTGAAAACAAAACCTCTGATCTTAAACTTGTGGCCCTGATATAGTATTCGTATGGCCAGCGTAAGATCACAGAGATTCATAACTCACATTTAACTGGTTACATTGGAATACCACCAATTTACATAAGGATTCAACCATACATGTAACATTCTCTGTGATTGGCTGAATCTCAACTTTGCAACTGTTGGTTCTCCAATCACAAGAAGCATTAACAGAAACACTGGAATAACTCTTAGATCATCAACCAGCAAATCTCATTTGGATTTCCAGAGATGTGTTTTCAAACTGCACTATGGAAATATAAAAATCATTTCAAAGGGTCATCAAACTTTCACAGTGCCAGCACAGCACGTCTACTTGTCGAACTCTCTTTATGTTCACAGACTGAATCTAATATTGCATGTGCACTACCATTTAACCAGTTTAGCCCCCTGTTGCAGTAAACAGGTCCAACTTTACTGCTGGAAACAATGCAAGTGGACCGCAGTATTACAAAAAAAGGGTGAAATTTGGAAGCATCACACAGAAGCAAACTTCAATATTGAACAAGGCTATCTGTCACCAATACGCTTTTTTTTGTAAATAAAGATATTATATTGGGAACGTAACACGAACACAAGGCACTCTTCCATGATCCAAAAAAGTGACTTGTGACGCTGATCAAATATGGGAAAATCAACTGCTTTGTGACCAGCTTTGTACCTGTATAATTTGCTAACATCTACGGACAATGGAACAGAATACTGAAAAACAATTACATGTTCTAAAACACACTTCTTGGAAATCAAAGGTTAGGAAAAGAGTGGAAACTTCATGCCACTGTTCTGAAAGCTAATGAAACCATACAGGAACCCCTTTTCCCATCCCTATAACCCCTGGTATCTTGGTACAGTCCTGTTCTGTATGCCTGTGGGAGGACTGTACCATCTCATGAGAAAGGAGGTGGGAAGAACTTGTGGGCATAAATAAGAGATTGGCCTCCAATTGAGACAGGCAAGGGAAATATGCTGATACGGTTTATACACACAAACTTCTCACATACCTAACGCAGGACACTGTACTTCATTAATCAAACATTTGGAAGCTCAATGGTTTGGTGACATGTTCATGGATTGCACGGTTGAAATATCTTTGACATCTACAGCTAAACACACTTGGTCTGATTGACGCAAAACACTGATTGACGATGAAAAACCGACGAGACTGGTTCAAAAAGTGTAAGATAGGCTACAGTGTTCTAATGTGGCAACAGAATGCTGTTAGCCATGCTTGGATATTTGAATAACTTCACATCTATGGTCATAGGGGACTTTGCCAGGAATCAGACTATATCTGTAGATAAACAACGCACTGGGTGATCATAATTGACTGTTTTATGACAGAACGGTACATAGAGTCTGTCTTTGTGTCGACATAAAGCTGTAATGATGCTATATGGCCGACGCATGGTTATTTGGGAAAACAAAATTCATGAAAACCCACACGGTAAAGGCTGTATTTGGTTATAATATTACCACTAACATGACTTTACTATGTCTAAGAATCATGACTGATAAAATATCTTCACCTCGACAGCTGGAGGTTTAGATCAATGACGCGCATGTTATTGCAAATGGCTTCCTCCGACAAATACACCTTCTCAAAACATGACAAAAATCTGTAGTTGTTTTATAATTTCTTCAAGCTTCATGATACAAGATGCACGCAATATTTCACCCTCAAACACAGATGACACCAGTAACACATAGAGTTAGTTTCTTACAAAAGACACCGAATTGTTAAAGTCTAGTCAATCATGGTATGCAACTTGCTATTGTTAAGTTCAAGTTCAAAGTATGAAATAAACCTCAGTATTAGTACATCTCAACCTTCATTTCCAGTCATTTTCCCCCCTCTATTTCCACACACTTTACAATCCTAACATTTTAAATACCCTTGTAGTCGCAGCACACAGTTCATCAGAAATCAACACTATTTACTCAAAAGTGCAGTCAGGCTCGGTAAGTTTTTTCCGTTGTCCATTTCTTGTATTTATCTTTCCTGTTTCATCAGCACACTATTTCACTGCCTCTGGTTTCCCCCATGGTCCACTCTTTCCATTCCTGTGTCCATTTCGCTGAATGTCAGAGTTCATTTCATGACGTTTCATTGAATATCAATGAATTGGTGCATCACACAGTGTCAGCTTTGCAGCAAGGGACTCCACTTTGACATGACACACTTATATACTTTTTCCTCCCGCGCTGAGCAACATGGAGGCTATCACCACAAAATGGACCAACTCCTCTCACAGTGCTGGCTTTGACTGAAGCTATATTTCTGCCATCCTGTACAATAACATATCTTCCCGAAAATTTTTCAGCAAAACGTGACTGGATACCAACGTACATTGGCTGAGATGCGTATCAATAAACATATTAATCCTGCGTCTCCTTGTATTTCAAGATAATTTTTGTAGTCTTTTTTGTACAAATTTAGCACAGAGTAGACGAGGTGTCACTAGAGATACAAGGGCTGTTCCTGCCCTGTTAGTAGTCGGTACATCGATAAAGGCATTGTCTTCATGTGAATCTGAAATACAAGAGAGGAAACATATAAAAGTCTGGTATGACAATGTAATCTTCAACATGATAGGTAGGAAGATTAGTCTATCTCTAAAATGTGCCAATCAAGAAGACTGTATCATTTGAGAGCATCAGAAATGATACAGACACTGAGATATGGCCTGCCTAGTCACAGGCTTACTTAGATGTTCATATTGTGTTGTCTTGCTGTGGGGTTTATGGCCGGTACTACATTATGAAATCTTACTTCAAATATGTCTAAACGGAGGTTTCTTTTTCGTATAATCACCAAGTTCCCAAAAAAAACAGAATTAGAGGTTTGTGGTGGAATGGGTTGGAAAAGCTGGTTTTCCTGATCAAAATAGGGAGTAATTTTCAGAAATAGCTTTACTTAAAATAACTCTTGATTTTCCAATAATATTTTTGACAGAAAAAAAACTGACGAACAATCAGCTGTCAATTTACCAATTGAATTGCTAGGGGTCAAAAACTCTACATGAGTGTTTATGATTAGATACGGAGATCAATGCCATTGAAACATTTCATTCTTGAAGACATTTAGACACCAGTACTTACTTCACCCACGGCTGTTGCAAGTATATCTACAATTTTTTCATGCGCCGTCGCAACAACACTCATTCCATTTATTTCTATGATTCGATGCCCGACGCGAACACCACCTCTCTCTGCGATGCCCCCTCTCATGAGACTGCATATCTGTGGACAAGGAAAAGAACAAGCATTTAATAGTCAGTAGTACAGTTTAATCAGCAGGGATATTTCCCCAATGTTATTTGTTGTGACTGTAGCTGATTAAAATGAAAAAGTCACTTCTTCAGCACTGTTCAATTATTAATTAAATAAACATGAGCTTTTAAACACTATTTTCATGGTTTTTTTCATGAATAATCAACACCATATAATAACTATCTGCAAGATAGATTGTAGATCTTCAAAGGCAAAGCTGCAAAACCCTTCCTCTCATTTTTATGCAACTATTAGATTACTGTATGTTAACTGTCTTCAGAAAAATGGCTGAACTCTGCTCAATAATGAACATCTTGAATACAGTGACTGCGTAATCCATGTGTTGATTTACTTAAAGCTTCAAATCCTTTGTTTGATTTATGCTTCCCACCGTTTAGCTTGCTTTCATAATCATGCTTCAATATCCATGGGAAAGTTTGCACCTAGTTAAATACGAGACTCCATTTCAACCAATCTATCGTACTGTCACACGCTACCTTTATTCACATAGATTCAATAAAATCTGTTTCTTTTTCCACTCAACTAAATCAGCTTTTATTGCATTACAGACTCTCACTGGCGTAATTCATTGGGTAATTTCTCTCCACAAAATGAATAACCCTGAACAATTTGGACACATTAGAGACAGGAATGCATTATTTTTATTTTCTCTCCTTCGTCCATTTAAATTCGGCAAATTTTACACAACCCTCATCAATCGGTGACAAATCGCTGAGCTCAGTGACACCAATTTGTACTTTACATTTCACTGTCAGATAAGCCAAACTCTTACGTTTTTTACTATAGACCTTACAAAGCTTCCTGACTAAATAAAAATTTAACCTATTCAGACTTATGTACATCCGTAGTATTTCCTTTGAGGTGGGTGGGGTTATACCATTCAGGAAAATGGGGTGAAACAGTTAAATTTTCCAGTATACAACTCCAGTGTGTTTTCTTTATCATCAACAATAACCTTAGATTATAAATATTTGGTAACAATGTGATAAGATACCAACTGATTATCACATTTCTCACTGTACTGTCAGTCTTAAAGTAGAATGCGCCTCAGGGACAGATATTCCCACTTTCACATTTTTATAATACTTTTCTGGTCTACCGCTTGTGAGGGTATCATTTAAAGCTCTTGGAGTAAGAAAAATTTTTTCCATTTTACATTTTTTAAAATCAGAATTTTCATCAATCCCCACAGAATTAACTCTCGCATGGCAGCCATTTTGAATTTTAAATATCAGTAAATGTTAGGTAATTTGTTCCTTCTAATACCTAAATTTGCACTGTGACCCCTAATATTTATTCTTGATTTGGTAGGAGACCTTTCACTTTCGAAGCGAACACTACCTTTACATCATTCTATAAAATCTTAGCTCCTCAAAAGCGATGTTCAGATTGTGCACTTAACAGGTTATAATATCAAAATCACTGAAACTGACTCCTTTGTTCATTGTCTTTTCAAGAACATCACGCGATGCTTTTCTGAGAGAAAAGTATATCAGAAGGCTTTTGTAAGTAAAAAATTTTGACCATGTAAAGCTGGTTCCAAGATATTTTCCTCTAATGATAATTGAACTAACTTTTCACAGCTGCTGAAACATTTCCTAATTTGAGTATTGAATAACAAGATAATTCTGACAGGATAACTCCTGAACATGTGTGAGAGAGATGTTGGAAAATACAGCAAAGAGAAAGACTGGATGTTGAAACTTACAGTGCCATTCTGAACACTGAATCCAAGCTGGTACTTGACATCTGGTCGTTTTATGATCACTTGAGTGACAGGAGGACAGGACACAACATTGAACTTCACAAGACACTGGTTCTTCAATGACTGAAATGAAATCAACAAGTATTGTTATCTTGTCTGTATAAATGTACATCCACCTTTTGTAATATCAGTTTTGAGCAGCACGACATATGTAAATTCTTGTTTCTTTCTGAAATACTTGAAGCAAAGCGTAAGATTACTCCTTCACAAGTATTTGATTAATAAAGAGAGCATTGTTCGCGAAAGTTTATTGTTGATTAAAAACAAAAATCAACACTTTCCACATGTAAAAACTATGTCCCGTCCCTAATAATAGTGACAATCGCCACATGAACGTTTTTATACATATCAGATAAGTGTTTATTCAAATTTCTGATGGGCTATGATCTAGAATAACACCATAGGAACAATATTATATAAACATGGCACATGGTAATACAAACTACCAACTGAAGATCGTTGTTATATCCTCAGTGGTCAATCCATTGTGTTGCAAGATCAGATTGGCTAATATTCTCATCCTCTCGGTCAATCTGTTGTGTTGTAAGATCTGATTGGCCAAAAGTCTCATCCTCATCAGTCAATGTGTGATGCCGTAAGATCTGATTGGCTAAACGAGTGCCTCACCTTTATATTTTGTTGCGCCGTGGTGAGGGGTAAACCCACACAGCTTGTTCCGTTGATCGACATGATCTGGTCTCCAATGTTCAATTTCCCGCTCCGGGCTGCAGCACCAAATGGAGACATGTTTGCTATGACGACGGTGGGGACCAGGGAACCCCACCCTGACTCAACAATAACCACTCCCATGATTTCACCTCTCTCCTTCTCTATTAAGATCTGAAAAAAGAGGAATTGTGAAACAAATTTGACAATTTCACACAATGGCTAAATGAGCAATCTATGAACCTTGACTTTACTCTGATCAAATTTACTCCGTTATTTAAGCAAGTTGCTTCAATTCAATTGCTCTCTATATGTGACCACACCAAGTTGAACATACACAAATTAGAGATGCAAATAATTTAACTTGGAGACATATTTTTGGGACAAAAAATATCACATCTCAGATCATTAAAACATTATTTCAACTCTACTTTTCTATCCTTTGGCTTTGTTTGAAGCTATCGATGACAATAACTCTAGGTCGTGTAAAGAGCAGATGTCACAGGTCAAAGGTCAAGTTGGCAATCTCAATTCAAAAGGCAAATATACAGACAGGCAAGTCCTCACCTCTTTCTCACACTCTTTGTTGGAAAACAGCATTAGATCATCGCCGTAGATTTCTTGTGAGCTGAGGACTTCACCGTAATCCATTTCAGTGACACTTGGATCATCAATGCCATTCTCTTTCAGAAAATTTAAGTATGCTATTGAGAAGGCTTGTCCGATGGACTGTGCAATGAGTTGTGCCTGGAAAAGTACATAAACAAAGCCTGTTAACATCACTTACAATTTTTTATTTTTATCTACCAAGGCATAAAAGAAGTATCCAATTTGTGTGCATGGGACACTGTATCATGAAAAGCTACATAGAATGTAGAAGTTAATGACACTCTTCTTCTAGAAATATAACCCAGTCATCCTAAACATCTATCTGCAATTTTATACCCCAACTGACCATGTTCCTGACCCCTACAGGACCTTACCTACTGGTATTTTCATTTGGCATGAATCCATAAAATGTTTAATCAAACACTCTGTCACTGCCTGCCATCTTCAAATAAATTCTGTGATGAACTGCCATTGTAAATTATAATTTTTTTGGCAGCAACATAGTGACCTTCCAATACTAGTTACTACATACCACCAAAATTAAAAGGATCAAAAGTTCATGCAGGGGAAAGATGGAACATACCACACAGAAAAAGGGGTGTTCAGATATCTATGATTTTTACATATTTAATTCATAAATAGTCACACGCCTCTGTCGATTGTACGTAAATAATAGTGCCAAGTAGTTTTTTCAAGCTCGTCTGTAATGTTACATTCTAACAATCTTTTATGACAGTGACATTAAAGACCAAGGGACCATTGTAAAATTCCCCCTCGGTAAAACAGCACAAGTGACATCACGAGACCAGTCCTTATACACTATCAACTGGAAGCAGACGCTAAATTATAAAATATCCGACATTACTAAGCAATCAAACACACAAGAAACCCTTTAATCTGAACTAAGGAAATTTCTTGCCAGAGATCTCTTCAACACTGGGCCGTACATCTCCAAACACTTGATGATATCAATGTTTAGTAATTTCAGCCACGGGAGGCACCGAGATAGGAAATTCATCTTACTTTGTACACTACAACTTATGAAAAGTACAGTATGCTATTTGTGGATGGCAACTCACAGACAATATCACCAACGTCACAATATGCTTTTACTCACCCTGAGATTCTGAATTTCAGAACAACATCTGCTTTAGACTCATGCCCCTTTAGATGTTCAATCATTGGTCTATGTGTGTGATGAGCTCGCAAATGAGAAAATCCAATGCTCCGTTCTAAATGAGGAACACGGCTATTTTAGATCTCAAACATGGCCGTTTTGCTGAGCAAGAGACGCAGCGATGCCACTGAGAGATATTTTCATGGATGCACACTGACAGCATTACTGGCATATCTTTGGCAGTCATGCTGAAGATATGTGTCTTATGTTACCATAGTGAAACCGTAAACTGAGAAACCTTTTGACTGGTCTACTCTGCACACAGCAAGTTTCTGCGTGAACTTACACCGCAGAAAGTACAAGTAGCGACGAATATGATATCAACAGGCAATGATGCATTTCTGATGCGTTTCTCACTGTGTTACACTGTCTCAAAAATACTGCAAACATAATGAACTTTTGAAACTGCACAAAATGATAGAAACCATGGTGTTTATCGGTGAGATTCAAATCACACACACAGATTTAAGCCTGTGTCATATTTGTTGTAGACCATTACTAGCTAAAACCTCACTACCTACAGTCAACAACAGATCTCTTCCCTCAGACTTGTACATCTCAAAAGCAGGTACACACAATACGCGGAAGGTAATGTGACATTTCAAAAACCTACCCACTGGCACTGGGCAACTGCTTATTAATGCAACTCAACACAATAGTAATACTCCGAACTCCTCATACAAACAAGGCACCCCACACAACTAACCAACGGAGATAATGCCCGATAGGGCAAGCAGGTAGCAAGAACAAGTACATTGATTGACCATACAAACTAGGGGTATTCAAGACATAGCCCTTAGAATTCAAAGATTCTAGCCTTTGTTATCAAAGTATAAAACCTCCAGCATATATATTCATTAGCCGTTTCATATTTCTCATGAAATACAGCTCAATCCTGACTGCTTTACAGCATTAGTCGGCTTGTAAAAGTTTTATGGTAGACGATGTGAAAAAGAGGTTTTTTGTAAAATGGTAAATCTTTGTGGATTACGATGTCATGAGATACCCATAAATGTCATTTGATTCACATTTTCAAAAGATTCAATGATACCATGGCCATGCACAGGATTTTGGTTTAGTGGAATTAGCAAGGGACTCTGTGATCGTCAAACTGTATGATGTGGAAAGAATTCCCAGTTTATGCATTAAATCTTGCTTGACCTTTTATGTTTTTTATTCTAAGACCTTGTCTCCACCAGAGCCCTGGAACCGGATCACAGAGGTTATCAAAAAGATGGAAAAACTTACATCTTCAGTCTCAAAGACGTGACAGATAATCTTCTTCGGTCCCCTTGGTAACGCACTGACTTGGTCTCCCATGGCGATACCGCTTTCCTCCATGGCCTCATCCAGTGTGGTGGCATAGCTACGGCGTCTGGCCATGATCACCAGCAGATTGCCGATGTCCGCAATGTAAGAGATGGTTTTCAGAGGGTGGTCCATCATAGTTTCCTGATGGAGGAAAATTTAATCACAGTGTTTACCACACTGTTTCTACAGAGGGCCAAGAAAGTCAGCTGTTTTCTTACACATGACATACCAAATATCTATGAATTAGAAACATGTCCCCATGTATCAGTTTACGTTCTCAAACAATGAAATTGTAACATTACAATATAGAAATTGGGGGGTGGGGAGAGTCAGGAAAGGATTTAAAAAGAAACTGACAGGGATTCGGGAATTCTAAAAAGAAGCAGAAGGGATTGAGGGAGTTGCTGGAGGGAGGGGGGAGGTAAAGTGGAAGAGCTCATCTCAAGAAAGAGGTATTAGTAGAAGAGCAGGAGTTGTAGAGTAAATACATACGTTGGAAGTGTGGACTGTCTGCTTGAAATAGAATTCAGAATAAAGAACATGAAATAGATCAGTACTACAAAGAACTACATAAGAGTTGCTATCACAGAGGAGGGGGAGTAGCAAGGACTGGAGCCCCCCGTACACATCCAAACTGAGGGTTTCAAACCATGAGATATTCAGCACTGGTGATTATTACAGTATACTGTGTTTGTTTGAAATTCTCCAATAGCTGTAACTTTCAGTGTATTTTTCATCATTTTTGTTCTGTTTGTGTAAAATACAGATTCTTGTTCCACTTTCCCAATCATTATGAAATTCCTTGTGATCAACTTGTCAGCGCACAGCCTCTCTACGTGATGCTAAATGTTGCTAACTGGCTTCTAGTCCCGACAAGAATTCATTTGGTTACAATCATTTTGCAAATTGTACACAGTTGACTGTTTTGGTAAGGCTGGGACTTTGTATTTCAATACAATTGCGGAAGCCATTACACACTTGTTCAACACAACAAAAATTTTGAAAATGTCATTCAGTTACAGCTATTGTCCCCTTGTGTAAAGTCACTCGTCTCAGAGTTCAGGATACTTTACAAAATAAATGTATGATGACACTCTTTCAGAAGTCACACTTTTAGCATGGTGAACATTACGATGTATTTTGACGACGATCTTACAATTATAATCATGCTAATTTACAGACATAATTCACTGTGACACATAAATAAAGTAGCATGCACACCATGTGACACGAAAATCCATCAATTTGCGGTGTTTAACAATATACAAGGCTATGAGGTGAAATTCTATATGGAGAAACACTTTTAAACTAAAATTCTGAATAATCTTGTTTTATCAAGATCTAAGTGTTTTCTTTCACACCATGTAAATTAGTTTTTGGACAAGTTTAGAGTTCTGCAATTACCGACTGCAATATATTATTGATATGCCAATCAAATTTCCATTGACACACACTACATATCAAAACAACAGACCCCCTTAATATGTCCGGTAGGAATATTTAGCAAAATTGAATAATACCCTCCAGGATTGTTATGCTATCATCAATAATGAATAACCTATCTATCACAATATCTTTCAAGAAACATACAGAATCCCTCGTGTTGATGTAAAATTGAATGAAATCTGTTTTACTCTATTTGATAAATGCCACAGCTCTTACAGATGACACACAACTCACATAAATAATGAAATTATAAAAACAATAGGCAACCGCTATCTCCTGCTGCAAAATGAACATCAAAAGCAAATGTGGCATTGTGGTAGTATGCGCGTCAAAAAGTGAAAGACTTAAACTTTTGCTCAAACTTTCCTCAAGGAATCTTACAACCATCTTCTTTCAATATAAAGAATAATCAGGGGTAACTGTGCAAATTTTGGTACTAGAGAAACAAATTACCCGAGATTTAACGATATTTGAAATTCAAAATGGCTGCCATCCCTGTGTTAACTCTATGGAAAAAAATAACATGCACAAAACTAAGATAGTGAAAATTTTCTTACATCAAGAGTTTTAATATGAGCCTCAACAAATGGTAGATCAGAAAAGAATCGTGAAAGTTTGAGAGTTTGAATATCTGTCCCTGAGGCGCATTCTACCTTAAAGTAACAGATACAGATATGTCTGTTCTTACCTCAGAGTCTGCATTGAGAACTTTGACCCTTTCCGTCGATATGAAGATATCAACATCTGTACTAGGCTGAGTCTCACCTTCAGGTGCCTTGGAAGAAACCAACACACGAAGAAAGTCATATTTAATGTTAGTATGGGTGTAGCTAATTTACCGTGTCTTGCGCAATGCTGTAATCGGCTTTTCAACCTTAAATATTGTAGAATGCTGAGTTACCAGCAATTAGTTTTAGATTTCATGGTGTAAGATATTTACAACATTGGTCTTTACACTTTCTGTAAGAACGTGTGGTATTGTTGCGTAGAATATTTCATAAACAATAAAGTTCTAACTCTGAAGTTGCGAATCAATTCAAATATTATTTTGTGTTCTTCCAAGTTCCATTTTAACCCCTATACTTGATATCGACCAGATGTTTCAGACATTTTAGAACAGAGAAAATGTTTTCAATTTTTTTGTATAAAAACCCATCAATCCACATTTGAACGAATCTTTTGTTTTCTCTAGAGTTTAGTTTAGACTGCATGAACTGACAAGTTTAAAGTTTTATGAGAATTTTTTGACAATTCAACGGTTTGTTGATTAAGAATCAACATACTTCTTTTGCAGATGGCGATGAAAACTGACAGTAAATGAAGTTTTAGGATTTTATAATAGAAAACATTACTCTCTGAATACCTTTCATTCTTATGTTACAATTTTTTTTTCAAAAATTTCCTTCTTACGTACGGGCAGTAATGGCTGCCATTGTGAAAAATATATATCGTATTTGAACCGATATAAATGACTTCTCAGCCAATGATATGCCAAATACAAAGTATACATGAAACATTTGTTACAATGCCCGCTAAATGTCCATTAAGAGATACATTACACCATATCTGATTCTATACCCTGAAGGATGTGAGGTTTACCATGAATTTTGCATGACTAAATGAATGATGGAAAACACAGTGATTTACCAGAAGTCAGTGAAATGCAGATTTTACAAGGAAAATATGCAATATTACAGTGTACTTTTTACTGAAAGCACCCTTAGATGAGTATTACATTTTAAAGGGCACCCTAGCTACTTGCTAAAAACCACTCTTGTGAAATACACACTGCAATGACAAAATTGCATATTATTACAGGGCTGTATCACTCTAGAGAACTTTATTACCATGGCATTAACACAGAAACATTGCCACACCAATGGATAGCAAAACTGTATTAGAAATAAGCCAGTAGAGAGGGGAGTGGTAAAGGCCAGGGATGGGGAACATGAACAGAGGCTTGCATGTCATTGTGTAGTCACAGTCCCTCCACAGAATACAATGAGACAAGTTCCAAAAAAAAGGCTGCATACAGTTCACAAAACCATTGTCCTAATATATTTGATATTTTATGAGAAGAAAATAATGCAAAACTGGAAGCAGAACAAGATCACTTGATGGTGGTAGTGATGTTGGAAACATGTCTACAGAGATCTCTTCGAATATTTTTTTTAGTTGAGATTTTTTTAGCATGTTGGAAACATGTATATAGAGGTCTTTTTGGATTTTTTTTAGTTTCATGAATGATTCATCCTACTTTTAATACACTCCTAAAATTTGCTGTATTAAACTGTGATTCTCATTTGCAACCAAGAGAGCCTTATAATATGCAAATTATCACACAAGACTCCATAGCATTCAAGAAAATGAGCAAATGAACTTTTGATCTCCGTCTTAGGTAGCCTCTGTGAAGATGAGCACGCACAAATTTTGAAGACGGACTGCCAGTAGCTAGCCAGACATTTAGAAAAGATACCAATGGGTGACATTTGTGTGCCAGTGGAAGAAAACCTAAATAAGAAAAAAGAAGGTGATATTTTCTACATGAAACAGAAATGGGCTGGCTGGAGAGTGGAGAAAGAACGATAAGAGAAAGAAAATTCAAAAGTGAAGAGGTGACATCGAGGACCTACAGAAGCAGCAGTAGAAAGTTGTTAGTAAGCAAAAGAATGGTGGAAAAACATGTTCACATGAAAGAAGTGTACTTTTGTAAAAGAGCTTCATCCCATATCACACAGAGCATATGGAAAAGTGAATAAGAAAACTACGTGGAGAACAGAGTGACACGGGTGAGGTAATAGTGATGTTCAAGGTGCATATTTGTGAGAGAGATCATTTCACTCCCAAGCTGCGGTGTGGTATCGTCACTGGGTAGATTATCCGTGATAACAGCCTGGCCATGCTGCACTGTTGTCACATCATTGGGTAAATTATATGTGATAACAGCCTCATTTGGAAGAATGATAGGATTTAATAGCCATAATTATTACCCAGACAACACATCGAGGGAGTAGATTATCTGTGATAATAGCCTGGCTATACATTAAAAGTGAGTGGATATTTGTGATAATTGCCTGGCCAAACATACATGTAGAATGAGTGGATATCTTTGATAACAACCTAGCTGAGAATGAGTAGATTATCAATGACAATAGCCTGGCCTAACAGAGAGTGAGTAGATTATCTGTGATAATTGCCTTGCCAGAGTGAGCAGATATCTCTGATAATAACCTTGCACAAAATAGATCGAGTGGATATCTGTGATTATAGCCATGCTAGAAGAATGAGTGGATTATCATGATAACAGCCAGGCATAACAGAGAGTGAGTAGATTATCTGTGATAATAACCTGACCAAACATAGAGTGAGTGGATATCTGTGAAAGTAGCCTTGCAAAAAGAGTGAGTGGATTATCCATGACAACAACCTTGCCTAAAGAGAGTGAGTGGATTATCTGTGACAATAGCCTGCCAAACATAGAGTGAGTAGATATCTGTGATAATAACCTGGACTAACAAAGAGTGAGTGGATTATCTGTGATAATAACCTGACCAAATATAGAGTGAGTGGATATCTGTGAAAGTAGCCTTGCAAAAAGAGTAAGTGGATTATCCATGACAACAACCTTGCCTAAAGAGAGTGAGTGGATTATCTGTGATAATAGCCTGCCAAACATAGAGTGAGTAGATATCTGTGATAATAACCTGGACTAACAAAGAGTGAGTGGATTATCTGTGATAATAACCTGACCAAATATAGAGTGAGTGGATATCTGTGAAAGTAGCCTTGCAAAAAGAGTAAGTGGATTATCCATGACAACAACCTTGCCTAAAGAGAGTGAGTGGATTATCTGTGACAATAGCCTGCCAAACATAGAGTGAGTAGATATCTGTGATAATAACCTGGACTAACAAAGAGTGAGTGGATTATCCGTGATAAGAGCCTGCCAAACATAGAGTGCATAGATGCCAAACATAGAGTGAGTAGATATCTGTGATAATAACCTGGACTAACAAAGAGTGAGTGGATTATCTGTGATGAGAGCCTGCCAAACATAGAGTGCATAGATATCTGTGATAACAACCTGGCCTAACAGAGAGAGTGAGTGGATTATCTGTGATAATAGCCTGCCAAACATAGAATGAGTAGATATCTGTGATAATAACCTGACAAAACATTGAGTGACCAGATTATCTGTGATAATAGCCTAACTAAAAGAGTAAGTGGAATATCCATGATAACAGCCTGGCCAGACACAGAATGACTGGATTAGCTTATAACAGTCTTGGTAAAATTAGTTGGTGGGTTATCGATGATAATAGCCAGGCTGAACATACAATAAGGGATTGCAAACAGAGTGAGTGCGTTATCCTCAATAATAGCCTGGCAAAATATTGGATGAGTGTATTATCTGTGTGTCTTATACCTGATTAAACTGTAAAGCTGAGTGGATTTCCAGTGATGGTCGCCTGGCCAAACTAAGACTAGTGAAGTGAAGGCAAGAGCTTAAGACATACAAAGTGTATATTTTGTATAATAGCCGTGACAATGTAGACAGTGCATGAATGAAAGAGATCTCTAGTCAAGTGCATACCTATGGTAATCATGTACCTGGGTTAATGACTGTAATTTACCCTTTATACTGTATGTCAAATTCCCACTGTCAATTTTGGATAAACTTGGTTTTTAAAAGCTGCGTTTCCAAGTTTCAATAGGAAAAATGTCCAATTAACAAGACACTTCAATAATAGATGACAATACAAAATATGATCTTTTTGAAGAAACAATGTTAAAGTAGTTATTTTTTGTATTTATAGGCAAACAAGAATCACAAGACTTCTTTTCCAATGCCAAGCCTACCTTCACAAAGGATACTACAGATAGATATGGATGACTGTGCACTTGAAAAGTAGACTTGCTAATAGATGATAGTGCCATAGAAAGGTTGATATTTTGTTTAAATTTTTGCACAAATGCATTACAAACACAACATCAAAACCATATTCAGATGAGGTAACTACTAAGCACTGAAAACTATGTGTTGACAGAGAGAGAGAGAGAGAAAGAGAGTGAGAGAGAAAAACACACACACACATACAATAACCAGGCTAAGAATACATTTTCCAGATATCATTTCAAATCACAGTAAACATCAAAGGTCTAATATGTAATTGTTCCACACTGCTTCCTTCAATAAATGTCATAACCATGCCCATATAAATGTAGAAGACAATATGGAAATAGGGCTGTACCAAAATGCTTAGGGGTGAAGGGGTCCAGAGAGATGGGCATTGTGACTGGCTTATTTCTAGATAGGAGTGAATTGCGGAAGATTTCATGTACTTTTCTTCAATGACAGATGTTTTCGCCTCTGATTTCAGGATGGAATGGAACAGCTGCATCAAGGCAAGAAAGTAGAGATTACACCCAATAGACTGATGAAATGAAGTTACGTTTAAAAAAGAGGAATGAAAATTCATAGACTTAACCACCTGGTAAGAGTATCTCCATAACCTGGTCTATTGCATGGAATGACATGGAAAAAATGATCAGAAAAGAAAAAAAGGACAAATTAGATTAACACAGAAAATTGACACAGTCTTATGCAGACATTGTTAGTCACACGGGATGGCTTGGTATGGAAAGAGGGCGTGGGTGTGGGTGTCTGAGTGTGTGTGTGTGTGTGTGTGTGTGTGTGTGTGTGTGTGTGTGTGTGTGTGTGTGTGTCTGTCTGTCTGTCTGTCTGTCTGTCTGTGTCTATGTCTGTGTGGTATTTTGTATGTACATGTATGCATATGCGTCTGCACATGCACTGCAAGAGAGAGGGTGCAGCAACAAGCATGAGCTTTGCCAAATAGCCACATTTAACAAACACACCAAGTGAATTCGTCACTGCCGGTGAAATTTTCCTAGAATTGTCAACGAGCCACAGTGGAGCAACAACAAAACCATGTACGTGACAAGCCAAAGAAATATAGCATGACTTTGGCACAAACTTTGCGATAAAAATAAAACTGACAATGGTATAACATATTTCTCTCATTCTTAGTACATGAAATTTATCTTGAAATTTCTGACCATTTTGTATTGGTCATCTGAGTTGGTTTCTTTTTGTGGACACTTTTCATTTTGTGTATCTGTTCAATCTGATATGCAAAGTGTTAAGAATTCATAGGCTCTAATTTAAATCCGTTTTCTCTGATTAATAGACACAAGTATCTGATTACTTTGCTGAAAGCCGATTTTTGTCTACTAGTATTTTATTCAAAGAAAGATTAAATCTCCACATGTTGAGACAATGGTACAGTTGACAAACGGTATAACGGCAATAGCTTCGGGGCCAGAAAATGAAGCCATTCATCTGTGGCAAATAGCCAAAGTCTTGGCCCCTGATCGATGCTTAAGTACAACCCTTCAAAATGCAATTAGATTTTCAGACCCACCATTCCGAGGTGCCTCAGTTTGCACCGGTGCATTCTGGGTAGCATGATTTGCATAATAGAGATATGCCGCAGGGGAAAGAAACAATGCGAGCAGAGTCATTAAGTGTGGATTATGTTTGTATCTGCTGAAATGAGAGCCTTAGTCGTCAATTAGTTTCACCTATACAGCAATAGCCCAGGGCAATGACTTTTTTCAGAAATTTGCTGACAAACTCAAGGCTGTTCATCATCTCACCGGCAGTGACTATATCTGCAAGCGCTGCAGAGAGCTAAATAGTGAAAAACATACAAAGACAAAACATCACAAAAACACGTTCTATTCTACAAAAGTGCATGAAGATAACACATGCAGAAAATTTCTATTCTACGACAGTTGGTCTTCTAAACTAAAGTGTACAAGATTCTATACCACTGATAATCTAACGGTCACAACTTCACTTGAAAGAATTGAGAGATACATATACAGTCTTACAAGAGTCATATCAGAGTTGTTGTTTGCATTTAATGTAACTTGTAGTAGTCTCAAATAGATAATTTAACAAAAGAAGCTTCTAGATAAAATTTTCAGAGCATATGGGTCTTTGACAGGAAAAGTTTGCTTTTGTAACAATGAAAGTTAGTGTTTCCCCCTCCCCCTCCCCTCACCGACTCTTCCCTTCAGCATCTTTGTTTATGGTTCAATCGAATTTACTGCAATACTTGATACAGGAAATACAGACATATCCAGATGAATAAAACGTCTTCAATGCATATTCAGTTTGGTTTTCACAAACACTTCTTTTGAACCATAGGGCATGCTGCCTTGCTGGAGTTATTAATCCTTTTTCAGTGAAACTTGAACGGAAAGAAAGTAGCAACGGAAAATGCTTGACTGGGATGAATAACACTGATTGCTGTCCGCACAATAATGTCACTGTATCCACTGTATTTTATGCTCACAAAACACAGCTGAGGACAATTGTGGTGTTCGAAAACCCACACAAGTTACCCTTTTCTAGATAAAGCAGTATTTCAATGAAAAGACTTGGAAACAGAAAAAGTCAGCAAGGAAAAAATGAAACTACCTTTCTTCCTTCCCCTAAGAAAATATAAATCATTTATTAATTTTACGAAGGATCTGTCCTTTTACTTGTTATGGAACCATGCCCCTTAGAGAATTTAAATTACTTACTGATTTTTCAAGAGATAACCTTTTTACTTGTCACAGAACCATGCTTCAGGAGGAAACTAATTACGAATCACAGGGGGCGTATTTTAAAAATGTTTTACTAATGAGTAGAGATTTATTTTTCATCATCGTTATCTTATTGCCCCTTGAAGTCATTTTGGCAGCTTGAATGATCTGTCTTTCCTACTTAAGGTGATACACGCCTTGAAATTGAGTTTTAAACTTTTGCTCAAACTTTTAGTGAGGAAACTTCAAACCATTCCCTTTGGAAACCAAGAATAAAAATCAAGGGTCACTGGGCAAAATTTGGTGGTACAGAAACGAATTATGCAATATTTGAATACCAAAACTTAGAATTCAAAATGGCCACCATCCCCGTATTAACTCTATCGGGCAAAAGTAAAGTTCCAGTTTTCACAAAAATAAGAAATCAGAACTTTATTTACTCCAGGCACTTAAAAATCAGCAATAGAAGTGGTAGACCAAAAAAAGTCTGTACCAGACGTAAGTAGTTCCTGACAGAGAACAATGCTCGAATTTACAGCATCATGATGATGTTAAAAACTACATCCCTGAACACACTGATTAAACCAACAGAATCAAGTTGTGTTCTCATGTCAAGAAAATAGCAACAGACTGATTTAAACAAAAAGGAACCAAACGTTATGGTTGAAAGGCACAAACGAGACATTTTTAATCAAGAAGAAGCACAGGACTGGAAGAGAGAGAGAAAAAAACACAGACATAATAGAATTAGATGTAGAGATCTCATCCCTTTTAAACCAAGGTTGAGGTTTCAACCTCATGGTTATAATATTAGGATGGGACCTATGTATTGTAAAAATGGGGATGAAAGGGTGAGAGAGAGGACAGTACACATGAGTATCTTTTTCATTAATAGTTTCATCCCAATGTCTTTGAACATCAATTTCAAAAACTACTGTGTTACCAAACCCTGGAGGAAGGAAAAGTTACAGGAGACAGGAGAGAGAATTCTATGTTACTTTTGATATTGGGAAAACTATAGTTAATAGGTTGTCTGATGTTAAAATGTATGGGGGAGATTTTGCTTGCTGGGATAAATCTACAGGAAAAATGACAGGTTGGCACCTGATGTCTTGGCTATAAAAGATAAAATATTAGCACAGGCATGCATGATAAATGTCATTCGAAGGCAAAGAGTGTGTTGGGTGCACACAGGAAAACAAACAGAAATGCGGTTGAGTCAAGGCTGGTCATGGTAACTGAACCTTAAGGGTAAGAGTTGGGTGGCACTATTAGTCAGCCACCTACTAATGGCTTGGAAGAAATTTGCAGCCACTCCGCGTTTATAAAGTAAAGAAGGGAGATTGCAAAGTGGTGGAAGCCTTGGCTATAACACAGAGATAGAAGGAGATATACGTCTATGGTATGTTGTGATCACAGTATGTAAATCTGGTATAGAAAGAAATCTGTGGCCATGATGCACTCGGTAGCCATATTGGAAACCAGGAAAGGTCAGTAGTCAGACTGAAAAACAAAAGAACATAGCAAATACCGTACTCGTCCGATTATAAGCCCCTGCTCGTGTATAAGCCCCCCTACTGATTTCAGAGGATTTTAGAAAATGCATTACATCCGTGTATAAGCCCCTACCCTAGTGTAACTCAAATACAGAAAGGTTAGGAGAGTATACTTGGTCATTTAACTTGGCAAAATTACTTTTAGATAATAAAGAAACCATTAAATGATGTTAAAACAATGGAAAACTGGAGATCCGTTGACAGCATCGTAAGGAAAATGACACGTTTTCCCAGTACTATCTTGATTCTTTGACCCTACTCACCCCCGTCGCCTAAATAGAATAGTCTCACTCACGTCGGCCATTGTTCATTTTCATATGCACAGCCACGATGTTTTCATGCTTGAAACATGCAGTTTCTTTTGTTTGAAGCAATTATCCTTTCATTTGTGAAGACTTTTCCCGCTATTTACACTGCTATTTTGTTGTTTTCACAAGATGTAGACAGTTTGATACTGGAATATTGAGTTGCCTTTCCGTGTAAGCAATGCATGCCTGTTCACATTACTGTTGATCAGCAGCATACATGATGTCTTTGTTTCAAGTTTGGGGGTTTTTTGACGCTGAATTTCACCAAAATGTCACTTCTGTGTTCAGAGATTGTACAATCAGTTTCTTTGGATGTGTAAGTCGATTTTGAAAGCGATAGAAAGATCGAGTGGTGTTGAAAAAAATCGTGCATAAAATTAGCATAAATTATGCGTCCATGCCAGATAACATGGGGTTGCTCGAGTATAAGCCCCTCCCCTAGTTTTACAGCTGTTTAGTGTTGCCGAACCGGGGGCTTATACTCGGACGAGTACGGTAGATGTGCTATAGCTTGAGTGCAAGAATAGAAACAGGGTGAGTACAAAGAAAATGCTTCAGCTATTAAAGATGAAAGAGATCTTTGGAAAGAATTGGGTTGATACGATAAATCTAGCATGGGAAGGATAAACCCCTAGAAGACAATGAAACTGGTATGACCACTTTTCAGTGAACTCCAAGAAAGAACTGTCAAATTAAAATAACAACTTGAACTGTGCAGACTTTCCGTGTTTGCAAAACACGTGGAAGAACCATACTTTATATTTCCAACCATGCATTGGAGAAAATTCTAAATATTTTTCCCCCTTCAATAAGTTACTCTTCCCTTGCAGTAAATTTTATCATGACTTTATTGCAAAGCGGGGATAAGAGAAACCTGCCACACAATATTAGATCAAACTCTACATTTCTAATCCCTGATTTTATTAAGGTACACCATTTTTACAGCAGAGCTTAGAGTTCCAGAAATAAAATCTGATAAGACAGGACGTGGTATGATCACAGGGTCATAAAGTGCAGCGGGTAACTGACTGTGAAAGCAGAGCGAAAGAAACACAGCCTGGTTCAAAAATGCAAATCACAATATTCAAAAATATTAAACGTGTGTAGCAGAAAAATTATGAAACTGTAGTTGAGACACAGGTATGATTCAAACTTAATGCTTGACTTTCTATAAGTTTATGCATTTATGCAAAGTTCATAAATGAGTTTAAGTATGGATATCAAACAGTAAGAATTCATTATAATTGGAGAATATTCCAAGGCCTTACATCATGCACCGCATAAACATTGATGCAGAATGTCTTTAAATGAGAAGTTACCAAAGTGCATGCTACATTTTGCTGAGTTGAGCAGACAATTTTAGAGAAGCCATGAAAAAGAGGAAGAATTCTCCACATGTTCTTCAACAAATCCCTACCTTTAATTTTATAAAGACAGTAAAAATAGTAATAACTTTCCTGCACACCATTTTCATGCAGTTTTTGAGTTTTGGATTAATAATTACTGATGAGATTCACAAAGCATATCGTATTGCACAAAATATGCATGATATTCATTATTTCACACGTAGGACAAAGACTATTCATGACCGGACTACGATAAGATCTGGAAGAAAACAGCGGATTCATGATTATCTCTGAAAGTGTCTGCAGTTAGTGTATTTTCCATCACTGTTTACACTTATGAAATTTAGATTATGTAAATTTTCATTTACAATTTGTCTGTACTAAACTCTCATTACGGTCTGGAATACATTTCCACTACAAATCAACGAATACTGGAGTATATTTTAACAGGATGTATTTTTTTTTTTTGGGGGGGGGGGGGGGGGAGAGAATCTGAAATAGTAATCAAAAGAGCAAAGCTATACTTTATACCATAAACTATTATTGGTATGGAAGCAGCATGGAATTGAAATTGGTAAAATAACACTGAATGTCACGACTTTATTGCTACATGAGTAAAATGGCTTTTTTTATGAAAAGAAACATGAAGCAGTACAACCTTATGACTCATCTAAAGGTAATATTTGTATTCTCAATGTTTACACAATAGATTGCAATCTTTCCTGTGTCAACTAATGACATTTCAAGTTCACTTGAAAGCCCAAAGCGGTTTTCTCAGTCTTAAAAAAATATTTGCTGATTACTTTGGTGCAATAAGAATAGATTTATTGTGTGCGCTGTTTTCCCATTTATTGCTGACTGCGAAGATTTTTTTTGAAGTTCTTTTTTATTTGCTGAGCAATTATTTCCCATCTCTAAACTCTGATCATCAAACAGGCCTGCTTCACATTACACTCTGATTACCAAATTTGATTGATTTGATCTACTGAGATCACATGTGATGGAGAGCGCCCTCTCAAGGCCACAAATAGCTATCACATGCAGGTGATAAAGTGAAATTTGAGATTCTCTATGGGGGATTCTGCAGGTGTAGTGTTCACTTTAGGTGAGGCTGAGCTGTTCATGAAAGATGACGCTTCGCCTGACATTTTGCAGAATGGCCAGTCCAAGGCCCACAAAGGATCTCTAAATGGCACCGAAAGCCCTCTCAATGCAATGCAAAGAATACATTATTAGGTCCCTCAGCTGAAGTCTGTCAGCATCTGCTCAGTGCATTCTCAAAATAGTTATTGCCGCAACCGTATCTGATTGGTATCTCGTTTACAACATGTTTCCAATACTCTGACATGCCAGATTTATGTGAATTTTCTGTAACACATGATTTAATGTTATGATGATAGCAAATTCCTTCCGCAGTAATTTCTCACAATTCGCGGCATCAGCAACTCCTAACAATACAAGGTGAATAAAAATACACATATTAAGGAATATGAAAAAATTAAAATGGTTTCATTTTTTATGCAAGAAAGAATGAAAAATCTCTTTCCTTGTGACTTTTGTGGGTTTGTATGCCTGTCACGAATTCTCATCAATGATGTGCATTAAGACTTCTTACGTACATCTGTTAATGCAGTGTTGATTACAGCAGATAATCTGATGAAATATCGCTCTCTTTCACTGACTTAGTCAAACTTCAGTGGAATATCAAGAGATATTTACCAGAGCAAGAAGGTAGCAGAATTACAAGTAAAAAAGTGCAGATGGAAACTTTCCTACAATAGAAGGTTTTACATGAAATATTTACATAAATGCTTGTTTGACAGTTACATATTATATGTTAAATTTGGCAAAGCACACAATCACGAACATAGCCCCCCCCCCAAACCTAAGTGTAGGGAGGTTACATAGAACACTATATTCACTATAACTATATTGTCTTTTTCCATATTATCCCTCTCAGAAATTTAAATTTTTCTCCTGCTGATAACCAAATGCCTAATATTTGGAATTTATACATTACAATTACACCTACAATTATGGTTCATCTGATCATAAAGGGTGAGTGTGACAAGCAGAACACTGACGAAATACCCCTCTGCAGATCTCAAATCTATCTGCCAGTTGGACAAACATCAACTTTTGGCAATTTACAATACCCAGAAGACAAGCTTCCCCAACCCTAGGGAGGAGGATGTGGCGAGTGGGAACGGTGACACAGTAAATCTCAGTAAACCTCACCTTTATCCGGCTGACGGCCTCCTGCGCCTGCTGCATGCGTACTTTCTTGCTTGGCGGCTTGTTACAGATGAGCTGGGTAGAGCCCAGGTAGCCGGCTGGGTAAATGATGCCATGTTCCAGCACTGGTGGATCGTGGGGGCCCCGAACTGCAATCCAAGCAAAGACATAACAAAGTTAGCATTTTGTGTTCTGTCATTTTGTAACCGCCAATGTCTAGTTCAGCTAGATCCTACCGCAAGCAGGGTTAGTTGAAATTGAGAGGTTAACTGGCCTTGGTCCAGTATTTCCTATAGCAAATATGGCTGAATGCACTGGAACATACACAGAAACATTTGAAATGCAAGCTTGATTTAATAACACAAATTTGAATATTACACGTGCACATCTGGCCAATGGCCAATGCACTTTTAATTTGGTCAACAAGTTTTATCTCAAAGTTGGCAGATATAATCCCTGATTTAGAAATTTCTACCTACAAAACTGTAAAGATACAAACAAAAACGTGATCAATGAATATTTTGGTTTTCATTCCATTTGCATTCAGACTTTTTGTTAGAAGGAAAAACTGGCTCGGCTTACACACAAAAGGAAAACCAGCGTTCTCTTGGGTGTTATGTGCACAGACTGGATAATCTAATTCTACAGGCAGCGGCAGAGAAAGAGAGAGAAAGACCAGATGTGATTAGTACGAGATTAGTTCTCAGAAGCTCATACTTCCAAGTCACGAACAATGCAGATCAGCAAAGTTTGAAAGACAGAGTCTACTTTTACTGCTGAAGAGAAAGAAACTCCAGTTTATTTCAGTGAAAAGAAACACTGATTTCATTGGCTTAGCTCTGGTGAAAAGGGAAAAATTCAAACACGTTAATGTTATTATAATACCATAATCTGCCCTACAAAGAGGAGTCAACGTGGCGTGAAATTTCATCTGACGTTTATTGCCAAATATGGCATGTATTAATTTTTTCATAGGGGTACATGATCCCCTGAACATGCTGAACAAATGTACAACAGCGTATATAATAGTTGTATATATACTTGTGCCACAAGAAATGGCATTTTTTACTCCTTTCATGAGGTTTCCTTTTTTTTTCTCGGTTCAAGGTTTGGTATTATAATGGAACTGAAAGCAGGCATGCCGACCACTGACAGGTATCTCCTGGTAGAATGCCCAAGGCAAGTCAAGATAATGGACTTCACTGAATAATTATTTGCCTTGTTCTGCATTTACCCCCAAAAGACAACTGTAAATAGTAGGCGCACTGCCCTGAATTCCTTACACTGTGAACTCTACAGCAGAAGGTGAAGTGCTACTGAAAATTGCTGACATGTCAGAAGTGAAAAGCGTGCAGTGTCTAACAATTTCTACGCAGCAGCTTGGCTAGTCTTGCTGAATGGTGAAATTCCTTGACGTCACAGGTGCAATAAGTCAAATCAGCAGAGACTGACTTGAATGCCTCCCAGAATTCCCCTACCCTCTCTAACCCCCCACGTCTTTCAAAAACTCTTCCATCAATTACATCTTTTAATAACACCAGATACAAACCAACAAGAAAATGTTGTGAGAAAGTCTGACTGGTCTTATGCTTGCAGCCAAACAATGTGAAATAAAAAATCCTAAAGGAGTTCTGATGAAAGCATAAAGTGTGACTGTCACACTGGAATGTTGATGTACCCACTGTTGATGGATAAACTTGGCAAAATAGGAAAATTCTACACACCACAGTCATGCTGGAAAATCAAGTCTAGTCCTTTCCACAGTGTACGCGTCATTTAAGCCCAGAAGGAAAACAACTACTGGTATTTTTTTTCCAGTTGGCAATATTGGATGACACGTTGGAGTCTTAAGATTTTGACAGTGCCAAGGAAAGGCCATGTGAGCATAAGTTAGACAATTCGTGTTGCAATGACGTAAATTTTGTTATTAAAGTTTGTCAAAATCAAAGCACATTGCACTTCAGTGAACTCCTGGTTTGTATACTGTTTTACTTACATGTAGTACAAACAAGTATTGTATCTGTGAGCTGGCAAGTTGTTTGCAAACAAAATTCTACTGCATACAACTCTACCTTGCACAATCATATTTTATCAACAATTACGTACACACATCACTTTCTTTACATTCAGCTACTCTCACATTGCTGATATTCATCATAGCTATCACTCTACACTTTTCAATTTTGATAATAAACAGGCACATCAAGACAGAGACATGGCCATGATCTATAATGGCACATACACACAGATGTAGATATAAATGCTGATACATTGTACATACACAGACACACACAGAGACACAGAGACACACACACAAACAAACATAATGATCACCGATCCAATTACTAGGCTCAAGATGAGAATATCATGAGTGAGGAATTCAAGGAAAAGAGATTTTTTCCTGTACTGGGGAATTCAACATTCCACATAAATTCACGAGCCACATAATTTCTATGGCACTGTGTCACTCACAGAACTGTGTGAAAATAATTATGCTGGATCACTAATCAGTCATCAGGATTACCAGATATGCCTTGATCTCAGTCATAAAGACCACCAAAATTAGACAAATTTTCTTCATCCTGGAATAGCCCATGTGTAATGAATTAGCAGTATGGAAGATGTCTTCAGCAACAGGGTATGTACTGCTTGGAAGATGCCTACGTGCATTACATGTGTCACACCCATCTTTAGAGCAGCAACATCACTCAATGCTGTCAGTGAGAGACATCCAACCCAGACTGTGCATGCAATGTACTTCAAACAAAGTCAAACGTGCGTTTCACTCAGAATACTTGAAATCTTCCATGGTGTCAATTGCCAACCCACTTTAACAGTCGCTGACAGTTTCAATACCTTTCCTCATGTTAACTTTCACTGACTTTGTGACTTGATATTCAAATGGAAATCAACATATGAGATACCCTTCCAAGACAAATGACAATTCTGATAACTCATCGTGGCGATGTAATAACGTTCACTCGCCTAGGCATTTTAACTTGCATGTTGATATATCCTGTTTGAATGCGGAGCATTTTACAACCCAAGTATCAAACATCGTATCATACATTTCAAATCTTTAAAACTAGCCAGCCTGAAGACAGATTGCACCATTCATTTCTTTTGGTTAAATCAACTTTCCAATCTATTGCATTGCTCAAAATCATTAAAGCTGAACTATACATGGGTCTCATTCAAAGGGCAAACCATACTTATTCTTTTTATGACCCACCCTAGCAAAGGTTATATACTTGTGTCATCTGAATTATGACATTTACAGTAGATGACGCTGGTTTTCTGGAATTTTTTTCATCTCTTGACTGATTATTAAGTGTCTCTACACAATGTGTATGCAACACTCTGAGTGTTGTCAAGATGGTAAAAGATACCCATAGTCGGAAGATTGTCTACGATCAACATACAAGAAATGGGCTGACCAACAACTCTGGTAATAGCATTGAAACGTACACATCTGCTGAAAGAGGATTACCAATCTAATGAAGAGCGAACGTTCGCACACACGCCTGCCCTCCAGCCCATCCTGTCGTAACCTTCAGCTCTGCTGTTTTTCCCGTTCGACAGCAATTAATTAGAAAGGGGTTACAATACTGTCACACTGACTGGCTGCCTTGCTTCGATGCATACTGTAAGGTGTCATTCACTCCACAGTGTGCTTATTTAGATTCATAACTGTCAACACCTCGCGGAAAAAACATAATTGCACCACAACACACAGCTAATACACAATTAAATTTTGTTGGCATGACAACCAGGTAGACCTAGTCAAAAATATGCACATAAATATCACTTTATGATATCCAGTTTCAAAAATATACAGCCACACAAAACTGAAGTATCGACTTGTATGACCAAAGAAAGAGTCTGCAATAAACAGCTGTGAGGGATTGCTGGCTATTAAATGTTCATATTCTTGAATAGGTATTGATTTTTTTCGAATGAAGAAATTCTGTGCGTTATACGATCCATTTTTAACACATCGTAAATGGCTTGAGAAAGCTTACAGTTCTATAATAGCAGCCGGCTAAGATTACAAGAGAATCACTCTCTCTGAGGTACAGTTTGTGAAAACAACAGTAAAAGCAAGAATTACTCTTTGCTTATGAACAGGTCAATATGGATTTTTTTTAAACGTAAGCAACTTGTAATGGACTAGTACTGCAAGAAGACATGTTTACAACTATTTTTCTTAGCTTGTCCTCAACCAAAACATCCTTAATTGCTATTCAGACTTCAAAGTGCCTAATATATAAATACTTTTGCACAGTATAAACAGATAAACAAAATGTCACCGTTACACTCTGAATCTGAATCTGTGGTTAATTTCCAAAGTATACTATGTCAGTGTTGGTCAGATTTGTCAGTTTTGGTCAGATTTGCTTTTAGAGCAGTCAAATGGCTGCATTTGTGAATATTTTGTTTTGCTCACAGTTCTGTAAATATGCACACTGTTAAAATTCACCAGCAAATAAAACATTGAAGTGAAGCATGAAATCAAATTTCCAGAGTATGCATAAACAAGATTAATCATTTTCTGCCATCGTTTCATGTTCACATTAAAATGGTTCGCTGGCAATACTTATGTAAAACGAAGTATTGGTATTTATAGAAGCAAGTTAACCCTTCAACTAGTAATACTTAGTTTAACCCTGCCATTTCCAAGGCAATGATGGACCAATACACTAAATGGGGGGGGGGGGATTTTGAAAGGTTACAGTACTGTAGGGTTCAAAACAATTTAATAGCAAGTACAAACTCTGCCTTGTCATTTGCAATATAACTTTAATATGCAAGGGGAAAACTCTACATCTTTCTAACCCCTTCAGCTATTGGATTTCAGAGACTTGTTCAGAATAAGAATTAGTTCAAACTTTTCATTTGCGGTAGTATGCACCTCAAAGTGAAACACTTAAACTTTTGCTCAAAATTTCCCCAAAGAATCTTTCAAGCATTCTCTTTCAAAATCAAGAATAAAAATCCAGGGTCACTGCACAAATTTTATTATTGGAGAAAACAAATAACCAAAGATTAACCTATACTTGAATTTTAAAATGGCCGCTATCCCTGTGTTAACTCTATGGAGAAGAATAAAATTTTCAATTTTCAAAAAACTAAGATGGTGAAAATGTTTCTTACACAGACAGCTTTGAAATGAGCCCCCACATGTGATAGATTAGAAAAGAATTTTAGAGGTTAGAGAATCCAAATACCTGTCCAAGATGTGAATTTTACCTCCACAGATGAACTAGGCTATTGGATTCTACTGCCATTCCATGTTCATTCAGGATTATTGGCTGGTACATGAACATTTTTTATATCATTCTTCATTTGTTTGTTTTTTCACTGGGTGATGAAAAATGACCATTTAATCTTTAAAATATGTTTGTAGCCTTTAATCAGGAATACAGATGCCATGTTGAATCCATACGTTGATTATATTTTGACATTGTGTTATCTCTTGTGCTGCTGACCCTATGTTTTAATTGACAGCTGATAGTTCAAGCAGTGGATAGTTCCTATTGTCGGTTGATATCAGGGAAACTATATTCATTTTCAAATAATCGGTCGACTGATAATAGAATCTTTAAGACTCCTGCTGTGAAAACAATGCCGTTCGACGTGTGATGGATCGTAAATAATTCATTGTAATATGAGTTTTACACCCAGAGATATGCATTTTTTTCTCTTATGTGTTGTTTGTCTCTGATAATGCCAATGGCTTTTTTTTTTGGAGAAAATTTCAAATGAAAGTGATTTGGAACACTGAGTAGGATGGAAACTATACAAAGTCCCGAAGCACCAAATGAGATGTAAATGCACAGCCAGCCACTGATTTTTCTTCTTTTCTGCAATTTAAATCAGGACCTGATGACAAAACATTGTGCCTGAAGTTGCATTAGCCATTGCAATCACATCGGCTGTCAGCTCATCCAATCCATCCAGAGTAATGCACTATTCCCAACACTTCCTCAACACAAGTTTTTTTTTTCAATTTTACAGATGGGTATGTTCACTGGGACATTTACAAAGGCATCTACAGCTGATAAATTCAAAAGCAAACGCTGTAACCTGTCCTTTAATCTCACTTTTTTTCCTGATTGCAAAAACATTCTTTCTTTGCCTGCCATTTTCCCTCAGAAACATCGACGAGTGAATTTGTTTTCAGTGGTAATTCGCCTAATGCCTAGATGACTGGTGATTACCGACCACTAAAAAGGCAAAACCCTGTGAACACAAATTGCAGATTGAGCGGTCTTAAAAGCCACCACTCACCTCCAGACATCTTGTCAATCGAGAAATGCTCCCGTTTTAATTTGATTGAGTGGTCTTTTCATCCCAAAGAGGATGAGGAGGTACATTTCATCCGGAGGGCATTGGCCTTCCTCTAGCTCACCAGCCTGAAGAACGAATTTCACTTTTTTTCCCCCTATAAAGTACACATGCCATCTGGCAAAGTCTGAAATTGAGTTTAAAAGGTGATCATGTGCACCACTCTGCTCTTCTTCATGACATCAGACCTTTGCGATAGAAAGTCTATTTCCCAATTTCGGCAATTCTGCTAAACTTGATGGCATGCGTTCGCCGAGCATTACTTCATGCGAGTGGAAGCAACATCTGGAAAACCAAATCACGAATTAAATCTTTCTGCAAATACAAACAGTATGAAGTCCAGCGCAACTGTGCTTTGTAATTTCAACCAAACTTTATTTTGATATGCTTTTCTGAAGGGAAAGTTACTGTTTCAAAAACGTAGCTGCTACAGACATGGATTATTAACATTTGCACAATGCAAGACGGATATTGCATCGACAAAATTTGTTGACACAGTGGTAAAGAAGGTTAAGGAGTGATAGTAAAAATGTCAGGAGAGCACAATAATTAATCTTTGATCCTGGTATTCATGTTATACCTTGAACAAACTAATATCAAATTTCCATGGTAATCTGTTTGACAGGGCATGCATGTATCACTTTTTACCTAAAGCCGCTTATCCATGTAAGGGCTTCGTAATGAACAAAACTGCAATTGCCATTGAAATCCGCAGGAGCTCTAGTTTCTTTCAGTGACTTATAAGTTCTCTACGTCCGCACGTATGGGAAATCATCAGCAATCTTCCTGTCCATACAGCTGTACGTCCCTGCAGGATTTGAGGTTATTTCACGGGGAAGGCACTCTGGAGTTGCATGTAATGGTTTTGGAATCAATAAGGCGCTACCCGGATTGCCAACTGCTAATGACCCACCATTGATCTCCAATGCTGATGTTCTGCATGTAAGCTTAAACTTGCATGAAATTTCATTTCGGAGGTATTATGTACCATCCTAAACACACGATTCCCCATCATGTCAGCAATCAGTACGGGCTGTACTTTCAATCAATATTGGTTTCACATGACGTAGCTTAGAATTTCCAAAGCTTTTCACTAGGTTATAGCATCACAGGGAACTGTGTCACATTCTTTTTTCTCAACTCTCATCTGATTTTTTAAAATTTCTTTTTTAACTGTCACACTATCTGCAGACACCTGCATATGAATTCTCAAAACTATGAGTTACAGGCCAAACTACCAAATTAAATTAAAATTCACGAATGACTCCTACACTACGCATTTCCCTCTACTTGGCCATTTTGTTTTAATTTGAGCAAGTGACGATTCTCTACCACCAAATCTATTTTCTTTGATTCACTAATGCCAACAAGTAACATGGAAAATGCGTCATTGTGACTGACTCTGTCTGTACACTTAACGCAATTTATTCTCCCGCCAACAGCTGCATAGAACAGGCAATAATGAAGAAGTATTACTCATTGCTGCTCTAGAATGCCGAGTCCTTATCTCTGGTCTTGTTTTGCTAATGTGTCAATGCCAATCAGTGTATCAGCATGGATGAATAGCTTTGCAACTTCTTCCTGCCTAAGAGGACCAGGCCGTCTGGCATCAGCACTGTTTTGTTCCACAGGGTGCACCGGGAATGAGAAAGAAAGACCTACGCTAATTGCTGAACGAGCAAATTAGTCGGGCAGCACAGCTGTAAATCCACAACATACCAAACTTTAAGGCACAAATTGCCTTCAAGGAAATTGACCTTGGCATCTCACGGAGAGGCGACTGTGTTTTGGGTTAACAGACTGTCTCAATCTACATTGAGGTGACTGTGTTTTGGGTTAACAGACTGCTTACCCAGTTGGACTTTGGTAATTCCCGGAAACGGGATTATAGTGGAGGGACTTTCTCCTTCTGCTTTGGTATTCAAATAAGATTATCCAACTAGACCTTGGCAACTGGTGGACAGATGACTGTGTTTCAGTGAATAGACTGCCTCCTTCTACATTGCCACTTGAATAAGATAACCCAGTTTGACCATGGCAACTTGTGGAGAGGTGACTGTATTTTCAGTGAACAGAGTCTCTCCCTTCACTGCTCTACATTGCCACTTCAACAAGATTACAAAGTTGGACGCAATGATTTACTTTATTGACACACTGAATCACATTGATGGCCGTCACTAATTTTGTGTAGTACAGTCCAATTAAACGATTAAGCGTGATTACGAGGTCGCAGGTAAGTGACAGGACCCAATAAAATGTTCCCTTGTTAATTGAACGCAGGAACTCTGAGTCAAAGGATCAAACTGACCGTATTTCAAACGTTTGATTTACAATACAGTTAAAGCTGTGCAGGGTTGAGGATCCAAGGTACAGGGCACTGTCCACATTACGTGTTTGGCAAGCAGGGCTCAAACGTGTGTACACTGTCAGGAGAAACTTAATTAACATGTCTGATAAAGTGACACAAAACAGAGGCATCTAATTACCGCGAGAAAACAGAGTGGGCAGAATATGTCTGGTGGCTGACTTACCTGAAAACATCACAGATAAAATTAAGACTTAAATCTACAATAGCATCAAAAATACACAAGTGGAAAAGACCACTTCAACCGAAACACAGTTTTGCTTTTAGCACTGAGGGTACACTTCCTGCTGTGTTTTGAGAGTAACTCTGATTTTATTTGTCTAGCCCATCAAAGGTCTTAACTGAATTTTCTCCAATAGCTTCCCGTTCTAGCCGCTTCTCTTTGTGCACCTTAAGCTGCTGCAGTGAGGACTACCACTTAGGGAAAAGTGCAAAGGGCAAATATCATCAGCCATGGTGCTTTTTTAACTCAGACGGCCTGAAGACAGACAGGTGACTTGTGTTTTTCCACTAACTTGGCAATGATAGAAAGTCTCGTATGACACAAAAGTTACAGACCGCAATATGAGCATTCAATTTTCAATAGGAACACAGCGTGTGTCTCGTATTTGCAGACACGATGAAGAGTTGTTGCTATGTGAGATAACATTAAGATGGAAATTGTACGAACTGATATGGGTCCAGGTACTGAGAAAGAAACCAGGTCACTATAGTCTACCCAATCTTGCAACTAGAATAACTGTTCTAATCCATATGTTCTCAGATACACACTGGTGACAACTGCACTGATATCAAAAGCCCAATACAAAGCTATGCCATCTAAAATGAAAAATTATGTACACAGTTACGTGTTTGAAGAGACGCGGTTGGCGACATGAAGGGGTTAAAACAGTAAAACTGCTGCGGGAAATCGGCTTAATAGAACATCTAATGGATCCAGTTGGGAGTTAATATTGTTAATGAGAGCTGCGATTCTTGATCATTAGAGATTTGAACATAACCTGAGGGCTTGCAAATCCCCAAAAGAAGGGAAAGTACACGATTACAAAGGGATAAAGTCTGGTACATTGGCGAGGCATAGCTGCCAGTGGAATTTGTCTGGACTAAGCTATTGGTACTTTCAACATCATCAACGCATTCAGATATCCTGTTTAGTTTGAAAATGTCCCTGATGACGATGTACGTACCACAACAAGCATATGTGATTCTAGTACAAGAAAGAGGCATAACCCTTGTCCAAAAGTACAGCCCCCCTTACAGAATTGAGAATTCTTGTATAATCTTATTCACATAACACTTTCAAAACTTCTATTCTATCAAATACATGTACAAGGTTTGAGAGATACTTTGTGTATCTCTTCCACCGTAACAACCATGACATTTTTGACATAATTTATCTAATGCTATTACCTAAACCAATGTTATTTATTCTTACTTTACTGTAGTAGCTCTACAGTTTTGGCAGCTCACTTTTGCATGACCCCCACGTGAAAATGCATGTGTAGCTACTACACACACATGTGACTGAATTCCTTCAAGAGTTGAATACACAATGCTGTTCGCATATTTCTTCACTGAAAAACTTGTTATTTTGCTTTTTGGTTAAAAATAAAGGGATCTTGATAATTGATGAAACTTGTACATAATTCTTCTTCATCTGCACAAGCTGGAGTGATAAATTTTTGAACGCCGATGTTGCTGCGGTCTATTCCCATGATGCACTTCAATTCCATGTTTGCATTTACAGCGGAGGCGACTGGAAATGGGACACCCAATTTGCAAATTACCCAGCTGTATTGCTGACCATATAGCGAATTCACTTGGTAATTAGCGAGCGACTTTGGTAACTTGTCAGCGATATCGTTTTTCATTTCAGTCAGCTGCTGACACTTTGTGCAAGCAGGGGGTATGTTGCCACAAGCTTATCTGGGTTTGAATTCAGTATAGGGGTGGCTGCTTGTTGCTTCATGGGATTGAAAATGAATAAAGATAATTATGATATTTGTTTGATATAATGGGGATATAATACACTACACTACTAAATAAAGATAATTTTTCAATCTACACCTGTGGTCTCATTACTGCTCTCTGAATTTCAATAAAATTCTTTTTGTCTATGTCAATTTATCACGTGTTGTAAATGAGTGGTTTCGTCCAAATAGTGCAGCTGGTTCCCTTCTGATTGGGGTGTAGTCATGTGGAGACTCTTTGTCTGGCCTCCTTCGTGGTTTCAGTTTACACCCAAACAACCAAAACGAGTTATTAAAGTGAGGTCTAGGAGAAGTGATCATTTTGGCTAATACATGTAACTTTGAACTGTAGAGACACTGCAACGTTGGAGGCCACTTTACTGTTGAGTAAGCCAACTTGTTGCAGTCAGAAATTCTGTTTGTACAAATGAAAAACCAGCTCTTCCAAGGGTTATAAATGAGAGTTTATGATTGGCACTCTGTGGTGAAGATTGAGATAACATTATCACGCACTGGTCCATGCACTAGTCTTATTCAAACAACTTATTTGTCCTACCTATACCATAATCAAAGAAAAAACTGGTGTCACTGTAATTTATCCTCTGCAGACCAAACAAAATTTCTTGTACATATTTTGACCTTATCAGAGTGTCTTGTTAGTTATATGAAGATCAGTGCAGCTGTTTTTAATTTCCCCAGACAGATTATCTACAGTGCAGTTGTTTTCAATTTCCCCAGACACACTGTCTGCGCGGGACACATCGTTTTGACTGATCATCGGCCTCTGAAGTTTTGCCGCCAAAAAGTCATATCCAATCGTTGGCTGTTCTATTTGGAAGAAACCACTCATTCATAACACAAAACTTGCAGTTCATGAACATGATGGAGATTTTTTTGTTGAAATTCAGAGAGCAGTAAATGAGACCAAATGTAGCTTGATGAAATATCTTTATTGAGTGGTTTACTTTGGCTCCACTGTATGATATTATTCCAGATATTAGTATTAACTTTATTCATTTTGAATCCCATGAAGCAGCAAGCAGCCACCCCTACAATGAATTATTCAAACCCAGATAAGCTTTATGGCAACATACCCCCTGCTTGCACAAAGTGTCTGCACCTGACTGAAATGAAAACCGATATCGCTGACAAGTTACCAAAGTCGCTCGCTAATTACCAAGTGAATTCACTATATGGCCAGCAATACAGCTGGGTAATTTGCAAATTGGGTGTCCAGTTTCCAGTCGCCTCCGCTGTAATCAGACACATGAAAGAAATTGGGTTGAGCAGCAACAGTCAGGTACTCTTTCCATGATACGCATGAAGAGAGAATTGTAGTTTTAGGAAATTTGTTGTCTGGAAATTCCTATGGTCCCACTGTTTTCTTAAAACCTTGTTATCCGAATCTGTTGTGAAGCAGAGTACCATTCTATCGGTGTATGCATTTTAATACGCCATGACTAACTGGCAAGATAATAGTCAGATATGGCAGCAGTTTTATCCTTGGGACCTGGAAGAAAGTGCTTCATGCAAGCATAATCAGCGACTTATATATTTTGGAATGACAGAGCAATCAAATGGTATCATTTGCATATTCTGATTTGCATATTATGATCATGAAGACTGAAAACTGTGATCCATCGTAAAACACTTGTATATGTTAAGACATCTGCAAAATTACATATTAACATCACAAATAGCAATCTTTCTCCCAGTGCTTACAAAAATCACTAGTTATTTCAGTTTCACATTATCTTTGATATAAATAGCAACTAAATTATCATTCCTAAACTGTCATGTCGTTCAAATATTTTCAGGAGATGCATTTTTCTTCAATTTCCTATTCAATACACAGCAAACTGTCGACATATATATGTATGTAAATACTGAGTTGAATAGTCTCAGCAAATACATGAGTCTATCAACGAACAATTACATATTACCGCAATATCAAACAAGCTGCATTAGACGTCATTGGTTCAGACCCTTTTCACAAGGGGCACAAATTGATCGATTTTCCTTGTACCGGAACTGAAAAAGCACAATTACTTTTTTTAAGTCTTACCCTCAACCTAGTTGCCAACCCTGAAAAGAAAAAAAACGCATCCAATTTCAACTGATAATGGCGCACTCTTTAAAAAGAAATGATCTTTGAGCGTTGATTCTTGTTTGTGCCATCATGGATAATTATTATCCCTGACGAGATGGAATGGGATCACATCTTTTACGGTGATTGCTTCATCAATTATTTTCCGATATGCATTTTCCTGGAAATTAACACGGCTCCCATTTCGACGTGAGGAATAGCTCTATTACTTTTGAAGGATGAAAAGTGCAAAGAGAGAAAACCCACTTGCACTCTCAGGAACAGAAGAGTTCAAAGAACGGAAGTGAGCGCCACAGATCACTCAGCTGAATTTTCACAACACGCCTAGGTTGTTACCTCCGTTTTTCTGCATATCTACGTTCAACAATACCTACTCAAAACTGGATTTCCTACAACAGTATATAAATCCTTGTGTGAGAATCAAATCTTATTATGTATTCATCTGTTAAAAATATCCCCCTCTTGAATTCTTTCCAGCAAACCCTATGACTCTCCCCACGTCTTCCTGACAAATGTTTGTGTGGAAGTTTGTCCATGTAACAACCTACTGGCCAAATTGCTTTCTTAAAAATCTGCAGCCCTACTGCAATATGGCAAGTTGCATCATCATCAGCTGGAAAAACGTTCTTCATCCAAATAGTCACACTGGGAATTAGCTGCAGTACAGTAGCTCGAGGTTTTGCTTGGGTGTTTGGGTCGGACGGCAAAATCTGGTTTTGCCATGTGACCCAAAGACCCAGGCAAAACCTCGAGCTACTGTACTGCAGCTAACTGGGAAAGAGATGCAAGGGGACACTTGGAAAATACCATTCTCAGACATCCCCAAGCATAATACACAGCCACATCACAGTAGCTGGATGACCGAAACAAATCAATGTCACAGTTGTACATTTCACGTAGTCACAACTTGTCACTAGGGACTCGTTGCAGATAGAAGGAGCACTTTTGATATCTAATCTGCAACTACAGCATGACTGGAACATCGCAGTCACAGATAGCCTTTCGACATACTACACATGAATTAAATTATACCCATGGAAAAATGGGAATTTCTTTTACTCCATCACAAAGCAGAGCAACCCTGCATGACCTATCATTGCCATGAGTTGGACTATTACCATCCATCCAACTCATCAAGGTTTCAATGAATAAAAAATACCACTGACAAAGATCTGAAATGACATACACAACCATCCTGAAATTGAACTGGGAATAATTTGTCTGTCAAAAATGTCAGTGTCTCACACTACAAAGATTATCTGAGTACGGCATCAGCAAGCCTCCTGAAGATTACTGATAATAATACTGACATTTTCTTAACTCCAGCCATCCCAAGACAACAATGAAAGAAGAAGGGACATTCTGCTCTGTTAGATTCCTTTCTCAAGATTATTCCAGGACAAAGAGTAAGAAGGTATTTTCCAGAGTAACAGACTTTCCACAGTAAGATGGTATGATTCTGGAAAAAGTGTTGAATTGCCTTTGCTGTATGTACAGAAACTGAAGATGTACCACACAGTGTACTTCTTCATTTGTTGATCTCCAAAAAAACTATCTCTACAACTCTCTCATGCTATTTCTCAACGTACAAACATGCACACAATGCAAGTACATGTGCTGTAATTATCCATGAGAAACTAAACTCTCTTTAACACTGAATTCTGAATTTCTACGAGATTTCTGCGAGAGAAAAGCCCTGATGACTGATGAAGGAAGTACGTCACGAATCACTCTGGAACAAGTACAGTATTAAAAAGGGTGATATATTTGACAGTGTAATGGTACCTTAAACAAGAACTGCTAGGGAACTGTATATTAGTCAACATCTTTTTGCTTGCTTGACTTGGAAAGGCGCAAAAACCTACGAAAATAGAAAAGTCATGACATAATTTATTTGCGTCTTACTACTTGCTGATGACAGAAAAAAAATAATGTAGACAAACATTGAAATTTTTTTCAGATTCTCCTTGTTCACATTTTTGTCAAATTTTCTGCCACTAAAACCTTGACTTTGGTTTGTGACACTCTCACTTTATAGTTCTCAAGTCTTCCATAATAGTTCAGATCCTGGCCAAAAAATTTATGGTCTGTCAGAGACACTATCATTGCAGCTGTTGAGAATGGAAAGTAGTCTGCCTTTTATTGAAATGTGGGGATTGTGTGCTGTACACTGTTATCTTGAGGGCTCAACAAACAGATTATAGTCTGATTGAACCTTCCAAAAACAGGTAAAATGTAGGAACAAAGTTGTCAATGAAAATAAAAAGGCCAAGAGAGAGCGAGCAAGTTCTTGGTACTATGTTTCTAAAATGAACAAACATATAATTCAGGTAACATCATCCCTAATCACAATTTGAAATCTTGAGTGTTGATTTGCCAGGGAAAATTGAGCCGACTGACACCTTGAAACCAATCATACTTGCACCAACTTCACAAGTCATTATCTTGACTCCCTCAGAGTATATTACAATGATGAGACAGGAGATACCATGAAATGACTGACAGCTTCAGTCTTGTTCACAATCAGACAGTGTTATCTAAACATTGCTATGTTATGATTTACAAATAGACTGTTGCCTTGTATACACAACATTCAATCTTGTCTGTGGTATTAATATTCCAACAAATTTAAATTTCACCAGGAAGACAGCTGACAAAGGGAACTAATATTGATTCGATCCAACCTGATATGAACTGACAGCTCGTATTTATTGATTTTAAAGAAAACAAATTTAATGATTCAAACAATTGCGTATATTTTTGCATGATCGGTGGGAAAGCCACCATGTGCTCATTCGTGACACAAGGTGCCTTTCAGCCGTACACGGTGAAATTAATCATATCCAATATTAGGAGTCACAGAGACTGATCTAATCATTTTCTATTGATCCAAGACAGTGATAAACTATCCTTCTGCGGAGAATACTGTGCTCCCAGGCATTTCCAATATTAATATCCAAGTCATTTCCATCGGAAAATTGGAACATTCCGAGGGGGGGTTAGAATCTTGACACGGAAAAGAAAGGAATGAATCAGAGCCGGCACCAAGGTAAATTAAATATTGGTTGTTTCAAATATGATGGAAAATCACTCAGAGTGGTTATTTTATAATTGCTAGGAGGTGTCTTATCTATTGGAGTCTGACAGCTTTGTGAAGACCCACGGATCAAAACCAATTTTCAGACAACTTTGACAACCTAGCTCCGGGGCCACCGGCAGTTGAAACCGCTTGCCTCCTGGGCGCTTGGGAGACCTGTCGCGGTGAATTCATCGCCGTCTTCAGACAAAGTAATCCGAGCTGGTTGGGCTGATATGTTGCCATCCTGTCGAAATTGTTTAATGAAATTGGAAAGCCCCGTATAGGCTGTGGCGGCCCAAATTGAAGAACCCACACAGGAATTCAATCTCTGTGAGCGTAAAGCCCCGAAAAACACACCGATCTTCTCTATCCTTCTCGCATATCAGAACATTCCACGCTTCACGTGCTACGCTACATTATGCACCTATCTGAATTACAGCCAAATTTAATTTATACGGTTGCTTCTGGAAATAGACCACATCTTAAGTCTTTCGGAGCTCTACCTGTGATACTAAACGCGTCAAACTAAATTTCACTTCACAGAAACTTCAGAAGAAAGAATTGGTGATATTTTGCATTTGCTAAATGTAAAGTTTTCATATGTTCATCGCCAATAGTCGTCTGATGCAATATACGATGGTTTCAATCTGGTTCGAACTCACAATGTACGGTACCCAATCACCTAGCGCAAAATTACCTACTAACCTCACAGATTCATATATGAGTATAGAGACACTGCTTGTCAAGCATATATCTCATCTGAATACGCAAATTTTATAAATTGGTGCACGGCAATGTGTTTCTCTTTTTTTACTGTAAAAGCAAATACCGGTATCAAGGTGTCACAGACACGACTGATACTAAAAGCCACTGGTCCCTTCCATTCGTTCCAAACACTGATAACTCAACTAACATGTAAACTGACTCATCTGTAACTTGCATCAGTGCATGCAGGGCTGTGACATCCATAAAAGTCTGAGTGCCCAGACACTTCATACCATGTTTTCACCAGACACACCTGATCCAACCCCTTCACAACAGACTTCCCAGACATTGGAAACACAAAAAAAAACCAGACCTGCCTTCTGAAGTCATACTATTGCTGATAACAACTTCTACTCTTAATACAGCTTGGCATATGTAAAGGGCATTACGCACTTCCTGAAGACCTACAGATCCAATTCTAAGTAAGAAATACCGGCAGGTGTATTTTGTTTCACACTCCTTAGTGTGAAACAAAATACACCTGCTAGTGTATTTTGTTATAGCATATCTTACGCTTAAAAGTTTTGAGAGAACAGTAAATGGTGAGCTGTATTTTATATACCATATTTATATATATATATATATATATATATATATATATATATATATATATATATATATATATATATATATGAAATATATTTCTATATAGATAATATCATATATAAATATATATATATATATATAAATATATATATATATATATATATATATATATATATATATATATATATATATATATATATATATATATACATACATACATACATACATACATACACACATATACACATGGAAATATGTAAACTGTAAAACATAATATATAACAAAAATTTATACACAAAATTGACGAAATTTTTTTTGACGATTTATTATAATATAGATCTGTCAGTGCAAGTTTCTCTTCTGAACAAAACTTTCTCATTCATCCATTAAAACATCCCGTGAGCATCCCTTTACTCACAAACAAGATCTGAGATACCAGTCAACATTAATTGAAGAAGACTTGCTCGGAGGGCAAGGGCTCTGTGTCTAACAGACGTGTCATTCAGAGCAGCACGTTCTCTCTTACAATCAGGGCATGAAATATTAAATTGGAAATGTGGTACATCGCATGCGTAGCCTGCGGTGACATCAAACCTCTCCGGTGAAACACAAAGCTTAAACTAGAAAGCATTTGCAAGCAAAAGCGAAGTTCCAGAGACCAGAGCAGCGGAAGAAACAAGAGAATGTGTGACAAAGATAGGTGCAGAATGAAAGAGTACTTTGGATTTTAATATTCAGGGCTGATAGCAGTAAACACCATAATACAACTAAAAGCAAGGCAGTCCGGGGAATTACAGTACACAGATTACAAATGCCTACATGTACGGTAAAAACGCAACAGATACATACGGGGGCGACAACGCACGGAAATGTTTATCAGACGACATTCTCGCGAGCCACAGCAATAATTTTCGCTCCGCTGACCTACCCAAAAATCAATCGCTTGACGGGTAGCGCTGAGTTGTTGCCGTAAAGAGGCATGTCATTTACGACGATGATCAGACGAGAGGAAACATCGGACCTAGGCCGTTGAAATTGAGCCACATGCATTTTCATTTGATTAAAAGCACAGACTAAAACAATTTTCATTGCTATGTCGCTGTTTTCACAAGATACTGACCATTTGATCTTGGAAAGTTGAGTTGCTTTTACGTGCAGCCAACGCATGCCGGTGCGTGACAGACAGTATGTTCACTATGAACATGATGAATGCCTAGCTCTGCATGGCAGGGCTGTGTGTTACCGGCGTTAAACGGCCTCCCACCACAGCCCCGCAGACTGATATAGGAAAACCGCTGGTGGCTCCTCAGAAATACGGCGGGCAGTTTCTCCGCCAAAACAGTCGATTTTGAGTCCAAATTTGCATTGATCATCGTTTTCGAGCACACCCACCTCGCCTAGGTACACGATGTGCCTAGCCGCGCTTGTAAACTTAGGGAAAGGCTACTTTTGTCTCTGTGTGCGGAGCGAGGCGATCGATACGCCGCCATGTTGTCTCATGAGCATTCGGGCGAAACAGTATAGCGCCACGTACGGCGAGTATTTAGAGAAAAATAAAATCAAAAAGCAACAAAAAACAAAGCGAAAGAAAGCTAGAATTATTAATAACTGAACGCAATATGATAGTTGAGCAATGCCAAATAAAAAATAAATAAATAAACAAACAAGAAATGCCCGTAAAACCCGTCAGAGCTGAGCGATGACGTCATAAGCGTGTCGCAATGCATTCTGGGTAATTAAGGTAAAATTTGTGTATAGCATGTTCTATGGTAGTAAAACCGGAAATAGAGAAAGAAAGAAAGAAAGAAAAAAAGAAAGAAAGAAGAAAGAAAAAGAAGAAAGAAAGAAAGAAAGAAGGAAAGTGAGCAAAAAACTAACAGTTCCAGAGCTGGTCTCTGGAACTAAATGACTATCTCCACCTTACCAATATTTGCATACCTCGACTGAAAAATAAAACCAGCCCTGTCCGCAAATCTCTACACCAAGGTGATCCAGCATTTGAACGAACTTAGGGACAAAAAAAAATGCAGTGCATCCCTAATGGCTCAAGAAATCCATTTTCCAGTTGAAATACTCAACAGACGACGGAGTGGGACAGAAATGATGAAACAGCAGACACAGAAATGAATGAATTCACCGCCAGCAGTGCTTCCGAACGATTGGAACCTGGAGGCCTGATCACCTAAAGATTGTCTTCTTCATGGCTGAACACTTTCTAGATTTCATCACGTCTCACTATCTCAAGGCGATGCGACATACTGGATCAAGCTCAATCCTTTCAAATTTTTTTTAATTGTATTTTTTTCTCAATACTGCAGGGATGTGTAATTACCATGATTTGACTTTACCTTTTACTGAGAGATTTCTAAGCAACCACAAAAAAACTACAAATTGGGATATTCATTATTAATGATTCGCTTTCCCTTCAAAAGCCAACAGCCACCATATTGTGTGGTTTTTCGCACCTACACAAAGGTGTCATTTCCTGACATCTTTCTGCCATTCTTTACACCATGCCAACAGAAATCACATTGTGGGCTCTGCTTTCTTGCCAGCAACTCGTCTGATAACCCGCATAGACACGTGCTGATTGCATTTACCAACAAAAGACATTCCCACAAAAATATACCATATATGGTTTCTGTCGCTCCAGTACTGGCCGACATTCCGTATTGTATAGTTCAGAACGGTTGCCATTGAGTGGAGTTACTGCAGCCCTAGTAATTTTACACAGGCTGACGTGTCACACATTGCCTTCTTCTGCACGTATTCACAGCTTTGATAATCCTACTTTCACCTCAACTAGAAAAGTTCAACATTCACGCCACACAAAGACTACCTTGAGCTTAATGTTGAAATGATGACAGATGTTTCTGCCAACAATAATTCGTTGGCTTTCTCTTGAATGAATTTCAGACTGATTTACAACTGGCTTACAGAATTTTTGGGTTTTTTTTTGGGGGGGGGGGAGTAGTAAACTCTAAGCTTGGTACTGAATGTCAAACAAAACCTTGATATATAGGCTAGATTACACGTAATAAATAAAATATTGCGGAAATCAAGGCCATCTCTCTTTCTTTGCATCACCCGTGAACTGAGCATTTTTAATTTGAATAATAAAGAATGTTCAAAACTTCTGTATTCATCTGAATGCACCACAGCCATTCATAAACGTTACGTCAATTTGCCAATTTGCCAAGATCCTTGCTTTGACATGACAATCTAACAACACCGACAAAGCTATTTATTTTTATTTTATGTCTTTCATCAATCCACAGTGTGTTATATGACGGCACTTAAATGTGTTATGAGCAATAAACTTGACTTCGTTTTCTGCACATTCTGTAATTGGTTGGCTCATTCACGAATTTCTCCTGCCAGTCGTAAAACTTCACTAGTTTATCTCTGTAATATCCACAAACCAAATTGTCAGCTGACCCACATATCTGCTTAAGTTGGCTTCTGCACCACATCCAGGTTCAAATACCAGATTTTGACAGTTTGCATAATGGTGAATTCAGGGAGGGCCACATGAAGATGAATCAAGTTCAGGCAGACGAACATACTTGCATACATATCTCTTATCTGATTGAGAATATAGATGACATACATTCAAATATGAATTATCAATATTCAATATGTCAATATATCAATATTCAAGTATTATTATTTATGCTTTGATACTCTTTCAATCCTAAGCTAAGATGTTGCTTTTAATTTCTCTGTCTTACAAATGTCAGGAAGTTCTTTTGTGCAAAATCATCTTTACCTCAAAATTTTAGAAAAAGTTGTTATGGCTTCAGGTCATTAGAAAACTTAATATCTGATGTGATATCGCATTTCCGTTCAAAACACACTTGAGGGCCTTCATTCCCGGAAAAATCACATCACACCTTTCTCCAGCTGCAAACCTGTTACAAAGGATAAAATTTTCCCACTTGTTCCCTGGAAAACAAACTGGAAGCTCTGATAACAATGTCTACACCAGTAAATCTTGCCTGGTATACGATTCTTGAAAAGAAAATGACTCCCATGTATCTGAAACTGACATATTGATGAGGAAAAGTGATGAAGTTCAATTTGCAGATTGAAAACTAGGAGAAGGAAGCTTCCCTATTTTAATACTGTGTCTCGACACAATAATTTGTCAACGGAAAACCCAATGACGAAAAAGAAAAGCGCCCATAAATTTTCATGCATCCCTGCTGGTGCAGTGTCAGTCAACCCAACCGACAACTACATTGTAGTTGCAGTATACGACAAATATAAAACCTAACACTATTGAAAAACAACACAGAGACATACTCGAAAATTGAAAAGCCTAGAAAAAATAAGCCTGTTCATTTGTGCTGTATGCACTGACCGTTGATTATCATTGAAAGTCAGCACCATTTTGTTTGTGGGAGAAAACTCACTGACATGTGAGAGCTATCACTGTATTTTTCAGTGCAATCATCACTTTTCAGATACAAATATATCATCAACAAAACATTTTCGGCATCTTACATCTTTATCACCTTACACATGCTAGGAATAGTCATGAAAATGTACTGTTTATTACAATCAATCCATTTATCTTCTCTCAGCAACAAACTGTAGTAAAGTAAATTGCCTGATGATGTCAGAATGATGTGGTAGATATGTGTATGTGGCAACCCACTCAGCATTTCAATGTCATTCTCGATGTTGAAACAAGGAATTTGAATTATAACCCTTGTTGCTTCATCCCTTAAAATAGTATGTGCCTAAAAATTGAAAGTCTTGAACTTTTTGCTCAAACTTGCCATAATGAAACTTTAAATCATTCCTTTATTGAAATCAGGAATAAAAATCTGGGTTTACCATTCAAAATTTGGCTCTAGGGAAACAAGTTACCAAATATTTACCCACACTTGAAATTCAAAAACTGCCGCCATTCCTATGTTAACTCTATGAGGAAAAATAACATTTTTGATTTTCACAAAAATAA